>NW_027195962.1:97500-119843 GCF_038502225.1 Cherax quadricarinatus | reverse complement strand
ATCTCAGATGGAGTGATGTTCTGGAGAAGGGTACAGCCAGAGTGAAGTTGCTGCTTTCTGCCCGTCTTGTGGCATAAAAGCTTGTTTGCGCTGTCCTCGAAGTGGATCCAAGTGTGGTATTTTGACAATATTGGCCTTGTACATAACAGTAAGGCCACCCACATCCCTCCTATGTTGAAGGCTCTGCTGAAATGACAGATCCATCCAGGATGGGTCCAGGCGAGAGATGAGACGTCTTGCTCTGTTCTCTACTCTGTCAAGCAGTCGCAGATGAGAGGGGGGACAGGCAAACCAAGAAAGTGGAGCATACTCAAGGTGTGAGCGTATTTCTTGTGCGTACAGGATCTTGCAACCCCTACTGTCAAGCAGATGCGAGATACGGCGAAGTGCTGTGCTTCCTGGCTGCCTTGTTTGCAAGATTTACAACATGGTTCTTCATGGTTAGTTTGGAGTCAAATTTCACCCCAAGGATATCAACTTCTTCTCCAGGTGCCAACATCCTCCCATTCATCCTTACTACTGCACCAGCATTACCATCATGGTGCCTAGAGACGATCATCATTTGCGTTTTCTCAGGTGCAAATGTTACTTGCCATCTATTTCCCCAAGCTGATATAGCTCTCAGCTGGTGATTGATGTAGCTTAGAGCAGCTGGCATTTCTTCTCTTGGATAAGTGAATGTCAGTGTACAGTCGTCTGCATATGCATGTGATTCTGGGATGAGATGAAGAAGGTCGTTGAAGTAGACATTCCATAACAGTGGACCCAGCACACTTCCTTGTGGAACGCTTGCCCCAATAGGATGTCTTGCTGATTCCGTTCCATTGAGGACTACACTTAGAGATCTACCATGAAGGTAATCACTGAAAAGACATAGCGTAGAGCCTGCAATTCCCAGTGCTTGAAGTTTTGCTAAGAGGCCCTGGTGCCACACCCGGTCAAAGCGCCAGCAATGTCCAGTGCTACCACACAGCTGACTTTGGATTCATCCAGTGACTGGTGCCACTTAGTGGAGAGGTTTAACAACAGATCAGCAGCAGAGTAACCTTTCCTGAAGCCATATTGACGATCACAAAGTAGTGAGTGGTAGTCAAAAAAAAATCTGTCATTTGTCTTGAGATTATTGTCAAGGAAGGATCTTACCAGTGATTGACAGGGAGTGACACTGGTCTGTAGTTGCTGATTTCTGCTCTGCTCTTCTTTTTTGTGAACAGGGACTACATTTGCCTCTTTCCATGGAGGGCCATTTGCACTGTACTAGGCAGTGTTGAAAGATGCGAGTTAGAGGTGCTGCTAGCTGGTCTGCACATCTTCTCAACAATCTTAGGGCTCAACTTGTCTGGGCCCACAGCCTTTCTTGGTCAAGTGATTTAAGAAGGAAATGCACCTCCTCCTGCCTTATTGTCACCCCTGACAGTTTTGACACAGTTCTTGCAGCTAGCCAAGGAGGGTCCCTTGCTGGATCAGGAACTTGCATTTTGTAGCAAAGTGTTCAGCAAAGAGGTCCGCTTTCTCTGACTACTAGTAGAGGTGGTCCCATCCTGTCGATTTAGAGGTGGAATAAGTTCATCAGGCAGATAACCTTGTCTGTCCTTGACCAGGGACCACCAGGTTTTGGAGCCTACCCTACCTGATGCTAACTTTCTTTTAGTGTCCAACTCCCATTTAGCAATGGCCCACTTTTGAACATCACCCATATGCCTACAGGCTTGCATGTGCAAGTTCCTGTTATAGGTGGTAGGATGTCTCTTATACCTTCTTGCCATGCTTTGTACTTAGCAGTGCAGCCTCTCTACAACGAAAGCCAAACCAAGGCTGATCTGTAGGCTTTGTCACATATTGCCGGTGAGGAATGTGTTCTTGTTGCAGATTAAGGATGTGTCCAGTGAAGGCTTTCACTTGGTTGTCAACATCCCCTGGAGAAGAGCATTCCAGTCGGTGGTGGCGAGCTCAGAGCAAAGGGCTGGCCAATTACCTCTTTCCCATAGCCAGGTTGTGCGTGTGGACTCCTCACCTCGTTCTGTTGGGATCTTAAGTGTGGTAAAACAGCCTTGTGGTCAGACGATCCAACGTACCTGAGGGGTTGACAAGTGACTATGCCTTCTGCCAGATCACTCACTACTGGGTCAAGGGAGGAGCCAGAGATATGAGTAGGGAAATCAACAAAGTTTCTCATGTCAAACACTGCAAGAAGGTCATCAAAGTCCCTCTGTATAAGGTGCTGGTTGAGGTCACCTAACAATTATAATATGTTGACAGTTGTGTTGTAGCAGAAGGGAGTCAATATTTTCCATTAGGAAGTTGATAGGTCTGCATGTTGCCACTGAGGTCTGTACATTGCACATGCTAGTACAGAGGGTACTAGTGTTTATACAGAGCTTGAAGAACATCATTTCAAGATGTGTAGGGTGGCACATCTATGTGCTGGGCATGAACACTTTTAGAAGTACACACAGCAACACCTACCTCCTTGCCCTTGCCTGTTTCTTCTCATCCATGAGGTAGCCAGCAATTCGCAAAATTTTCTGGAGTCCTGTCATCCAAAAATGTTTCAACAACAGCTATCATGTCGGGACGTCGAGTGTTCACAAAGCCTATGTGTGAGCTCCAACATTAGTAATGAAACCTCTCTCTCTCTCTCTCTCTCTCTCTCTCTCTCTCTCTCTCTCTCTCTCTCTCTCTCTCTCTCTCTCTCTCTCTTTCTCTCTCTCTTCTCTCTCTCTCTCTCTCTCTCTCTCTCTCTCTCTCTCTCTCTCTCTCTCTCACTCTCTCTCTCTCTCTCTCTCTCTCTCTCTCTCTCTCTCTCTCTCTCTCTCTCTCTCTCTCTCTCTCTCTCTCTCTCTCTCTCTCACTCTCTCTCTCTCTCTCTCTCTCTCTCTCTCTCTCTCTCTCTCTCTCTCTCTCTCTCTCTCTCTCTCTCTCTCTCTCTCTCTCTCTCTCTCTCTCTCTCTCTCTCTCTCTCTCTCTCTCTCTCTCTCTCTCTCTCTCTCTCTCTCTCTCTCTCTCTCTCTCTCTCTCACACATGGTTTGGACAAGGCTAAGGATCCCTAGCTTTATTGACAAGCTATTTACAGGTTAAGGATTCCTAACTTTATTGACAAGCTAAGAGCTGTTACCTACATCAGCTCATTTGAAAGCATTTTTATTGTTATGAGACATACAAGTAGGGAACAGGATGAAGTTGGAGCCATCTGTGGGCCAGCATTTTCATTTGATCAACTGACGTTATCTCGTTGACATCATTATGCTGTACGAATGTGTTCCATACTCGAGTCATCCTGGGTATGTATGATCTCAGATGGAGTGATGTTCTGGAGAAGGGTACAGCCAGAGTGAAGTTGCTGCTTTCTGCCCGTCTTGTGGCATAAAAAGCTTGTTTCGCGCTGTCCTCGAAGTGGATCAAGTGTAGGTATTTTGACAATATTGGCCTTGTACATAACAGTAAGGCCACCCACATCCCCTCCTATGTTGAAGGCTCTGCTGAAATGACAGATCCATCCAGGATGGGTCCAGGCGAGAGATGAGACGTCTTGCTCTGTTCTCACTCTGTCAAGCAGTCGCAGATGAGAGGGGGACAGGCAAACCAAGAAAGTGGAGCATACTCAAGGTGTGAGCGTACTTGTGCCTCGTACAGGATCTTGCAACCCCTACTGTCAAGCAGATGCGAGATACGGCGAAGTGCTGTAAGCTTCCTGGCTGCCTTGTTTGCAAGATTTACAACATGGTTCTTCATGGTTCTCTCTCTCTCTCTCTCTCTCTCTCTCTCTCTCTCTCTCTCTCTCTCTCTCTCTCTCTCTCTCTCTCTCTCTCTCTCTCACTCTCTCTCTCTCACTGTCTCTCTCTCACTCTCTCTCTCTCTCTCTCTCTCTCTCTCTCTCTCTCTCTCTCTCTATCTCTCTCTCTCTCACTCTCTCTCTCTCTCTCTCTCTCTCTCTCTCTCTCTCTCTCTCTCTCTCTCTCTCTCTCTCTCTCTCTCTCTCTCTCTCTCTCTCTCTCTCTCTCTCTCTCTCTCTCTCTCTCTCTCTCTCTCTCTCTCTCTCTCTCTCTCTCTCTCTCTCTCTCTCTCTCTCTCTCTCTCTCTCTCTCTCTCTCTCACTCTCTCTCCTCTCTCTCTCTCTCTCACTCTCTCTCTCTCTCTCTCTCTCTCTCTCTCTCTCTCTCTCTCTCTCTCTCTCTCTCTCTCTCACTCTCTCTCTCTCTCTCTCTCTCTCTCTCTCTCTCTCTCACTCTCTCTCTCTCTCTCTCTCTCTCTCACTCTCTCTCTCTCACTCTCTCTCTCTCTCTCTCTCTCTCTCTCTCTCTCTCTCTCTCTCTCTCTCTCTCTCTCTCTCTCTCTACACATGGTTTGACAAGGTTAAGGATCCCTAGCTTTATTGACAAGCTATTTACAGGTTAAGGATTCCTAACTTTATTGACAAGCTAAGAGCTGTTACCTACATCAGCTCATTTGAAAGCATTTTTATTGTTATGAGACATACAAGTAGGGAACAGGATGAAGTTGGAGCCATCTGTGGGCCAGCATTTTCATTTGATCAACTGACGTTATCTCGTTGACATCATTATGCTGTACGAATGTGTTCCATACTGAGTCATCCTGGGTATGTATGATCTCAGATGGAGTGATGTTCTGGAGAAGGGTACAGCCAGAGTGAAGTTGCTGCTTTCTGCCCGTCTTGGTGGCATAAAAGCTTGTTTCTTGTTTCAAGGCTGTCCTCGAAGTGGATCCAAGTGTGGTATTTTGACAATATTGGCCTTGTACATAACAGTAAGGCCACCCACATCCCTCCTATGTTGAAGGCTCTGCTGAAATGACAGATCCATCCAGGATGGGTCCAGGCGAGAGATGAGACGTCTTGCTCTGTTCTCTACTCTGTCAAGCAGTCGCAGATGAGAGGGGGTCAGGCAAACCAAGAAAGTGGAGCATACTCAAGGTGTGAGCGCACTTGGCCTCGCAGGATCTTGCAACCCCTCCCCACTGTCAAGCAGATGCTGAGATACGGCGAAGTGCTGTAAGCTTCCTGGCTGCCTTGTTTGCAAGATTTACAACATGGTTCTTCATGGTTAGTTTGGAGTCAAATTTCACCCCTCAAGGATATCAACTTCTTCTCCAGGTGCCAACATCCTCCCATTCATCTCTTACTGCTGCTCCAGCATTACCATCATGGTGCCTAGAGACGATCATCATTTGCGTTTTCTCAGGTGCATATGTTACCTGCCATCTATTCCCCAAGCTGATATAGCTCTCAGCTGGTGACTGATGTAGCTTAGAGCAGCTGACATTTCTTCTCTTGGATAAGTGAATGTCAGTGTACAGTCGTCTGCATATGCATGTGATTCTGGGATGAGATGAAGAAGGTCGTTGAAGTAGACATTCCATAACAGTGGACCCAGCACACTTCCTTGTGGAACGCTTGCCCCAATAGGATGTCTTGCTGATTCCGTTCCATTGAGGACTACACTTAGAGATCTACCATGAAGGTAATCACTGAGGAGACATAGCGTAGAGCCTGCAATTCCCAGTGCTTGAAGTTTTGCTAAGAGGCCCTGGTGCCACACTGGTCGAAAGCGCCAGCAATGTCCAGTGCTACCACACAGCTGACTTTGGATTCATCCAGTGACTGGTGCCACTTAGTGGAGAGGTTTAACAACAGATCAGCAGCAGAGTAACCTTTCCTGAAGCCATATTGACGATCACAAAGTAGTGAGTGGTAGTCAAAAAAATCTGTCATTTGTCTTGAGATTATTGTCTCAAGGATCTTACCAGTGATTGACAGGATGGACACTGGTCTGTAGTTGCTGATTTGCTCTGCTCTTCTTTTTGTGAACAGGGACTACATTTGCCTCTTTCCATGGAGAGGGCCATTTGCACTGTACTAGGCAGTGTTGAAAGATGCGAGTTAGAGGTGCTGCTAGCTGGTCTGCACATCTTAACAATCTTGGGCTCAACTTGTCTGGGCCCACAGCCTTTTCTTGGTCAAGTGATTTAAGAAGGAAATGCACCTCCTCCTGCCTTATTGTCACCCCTGACAGTTTTGACACAGTTCTTGCAGCTAGCCAAGGAGGGTCCCTTGCTGGATCAGGAACTTGCATTTTTGTAGCAAAGTGTTCAGCAAAGAGGTCCGCTTTCTCTTGACTACTAGTAGAGGTGGTCCCATCCTGTCGAGTTAGAGTTTGAATAATTACAGCAGGCAGATAACCTTGTCTGTCCTTGACCAGGGACCACCAGCTTTTGGAGCCTACCCTAACTGATGCTAACTTTCTTTAGTGTCCAACTCCCATTTAGCAATGGCCCACTTTTGAACATCACCCATATGCCTACAGGCTTGCATGTGCAAGTTCCTGTTATAGGTGGTAGGATGTCTCTTATACCTTCGCCATGCTTTGTACTTAGCAGTAGCAGCCTCTCTACAACGAAAGCCAAACCAAGGCTGATCTGTAGGCTTTGTCACATATTGCCGGTGAGGAATGTGTTCTTGTTGCAGATTAAGGATGTGTCCAGTGAAGGCTTTCACTTGGTTGTCAACATCCCCCTGGAGAAGAGCATTCCAGTCGGTGGTGGCGAGCTCAGAGCAAAGGGCTGGCCAATTACCTCTTTCCCATAGCCAGGTTGTGCGTGTGGACTCCTCACCTCGTTCTGTTGGGATCTTAAGTGTGGTAAAAAACAGCCTTGTGGTCAGACGATCCAACGTACCCGAGGGGTTGACAAGTGACTATGCCTTCTGCCAGATCACTCACTACTGGGTCAAGGGAGGAGCCAGAGATATGAGTAGGGAAATCAACAAAGTTTCTCATGTCAAACACTGCAAGAAGGTCATCAAAGTCCCTCTGTATAAGGTGCTGGTTGAGGTCACCAACAATTATAATATGTTGACAGTTGTGTTGTAGCAGAAGGGGAGTCAATATTTTCCATTAGGAAGTTGATAGGGTCTGCATGTTGCCACTGAGGTCTGTACATTGCACATGCTAGTACAGAGGTACTAGTGTTTATACAGAGCTTGAAGAACATCATTTCAAGATGTGTAGGGGTGGCAACATCTATGTGCTGGGCATGAACACTTTTAGAGAAGCACACAGCAACACCACCTCCTTGCCCTTGCCTGTCTCTTCTCATCCATGAGGTGTAGCCAGCAATTCTTGCAAAATTTTCTGGAGTCCTGTCATCCAAAAATGTTTCAACAACAGCTATCATGTCAGGACGTCGAGTGTTCACAAAGCTATGTGTGAGCTCTCCAACATTAGTAATGAAACCTCTAATGTTGGCCGACAGGATGCTGATAGACTGGCTCCTCATGATGAAGTGGTCAGCTTGAGGTGGTGGGTGTGTAGGGAATGTAAGGTGCCTGCCCTTGAGAGAGGTAGGGTACTGAGGCAGCTGCAGGGATGTAGGTCTGTGGTCTCTCACTCTCTCTCTCTCTCTCTCTCTCTCTCTCTCTCTCACTCTCTCTCTCTCTCTCTCTCTCACTCTCTCTATTTTGAGAATGCTTAGGTATCCAGGAAGGAGAATATTTAAGTGGTTTATTATCTTATTTTGTTTTGCATGCATTGTGGTAGAGAGGGCTGGGCTTGTGGTATACGGGGACGCCCATCACGGAACATAGACTCAAGTACATCCTGTTGACTTTAACGTGAATTAACCAAAGGGGAATTTCAGTATAAAGTCGAAAGGAGCAGCAGAACTATGTTTGATGTCTGAGGCCACGCGTGCCTGGTGCAAGACCTTACCCTCGAGACAGCAGAGTCTTACCTAACCACAAAGGGGTTGTATGCAAATACATCGGCAGCAGTTACTGTATACTGCATACATCATACATGCAGCTGGAAGCCTCAGGTGTTGCCGGAAGGCTTGCTTATTCCTGGAGGCTTGGTGCAATGCTTGGTGCTGGAAGCCTAGCAAGCAGGTGGAAACTCTGGTGAGTCACTGGAAACCTGGGGTCACCAGGAGGTGGGCGAGTGTTGGAATAAGCATGAGGGTGCCCAGTGTGTGTGAGAGAGAGAGAGAGAGAGAGAGAGACAGAGAGAGAGAGAGAGAGAGAGACAGACAGAGAGAGCATCTCGTAGCCCCAGCATCAAACACCTCGTAGCTTGAAGAGGAACTGACAGCACGCGGCAGACAGTACCATGCTGGAACGAACCATAAATCAGAACCTTACGTACGTAAATGGTTCTGAGAACCTCATCTGTCTGCAGTATGTAACCCACTTCGCGCATGTGTTGTATTCTTATCAAGATTGATGGACTAATTGCATCGACTCCAGGCTGAGGGACTGATTACCTCAATCTCCTGAGCTTCACCATTCTTTGTATAGGACTGATGAAGCTACTGTGTGGCGAAACGTATCAACAATAAAGATACCCGAGTTTTACACATGGGTCTAATTTATCAATCTGAACCTTATGCTGCACCATTGTTCCTAGGTGATACTGGAGGTGTCTCAGGCTGATGATACTGGAGGTGTCTCAGGCTGATGATACTGGAGGTGTCTCAGGCTGATGATACTGGAGGTGTCTCAGGCTGATGATACTGGAGGTGTCTCAGGCTGATGATACTGGAGGTGTCTCAGGCTCTCAGGCTGATGATACTGGAGGTGTCTCAGGCTGATGATACTGGAGGTGTCTCAGGCTGATGATACTGGAGGTGTCTCAGGCTGATGATACTGGAGGTGTCTCAGGCTGATGATACTGGAGGTGTCTCAGGCTGATGATACTGGAGGTGTCTCAGGCTGATGATACTGGAGGTGTCTCAGGCTGATGATACTGGAGGTGTCTCAAGCTGATGATACTGGAGGGGTCTCAGGCTGATGATACTGGAGGTGTCTCAGGCTCATGATACTGGAGGTGTCTCAGGCTCATGATACTGGAGGTGTCTCAGGCTGATGATACTGTAGGTGTCTCAGGCTGATGATACTGGAGGTGTCTCAGGCTGATGATACTGGAGGTGTCTCAGGCTGATGATACTGGAGGTGTCTCAGGCTGATGATACTGGAGGTGTCTCAGGCTGATGATACTGGAGGTATCTCAGGCTGATGATACTGGAGGTGTCTCAGGCTGATGATACTGGAGGTGTCTCAGGCTGATGATACTGGAGGTGTCTTAGGCTGATGATACTGGAGGTGTCTCAGGCTGATGATACTGGAGGTGTCTCAGGCTGATGATACTGGAGGTGTCTCAGGCTGGCTGATGATACTGGAGGTGTCTCAGGCTGATGATACTGGAGGTGTCTCAGGCTGATGATACTGGAGGTGTCTCAGGCTGATGATACTGGAGGTGTCTCAGGCTGATGATACTGGAGGTGTCTCAGGCTGATGATACTGGAGGTGTCTCAGGCTGATGATACTGGAGGTGTCTCAGGCTGATGATACTGGAGGTGTCTCAGGCTGATGATACTGGAGGTGTCTCAGGCTGATGATACTGGAGGTGTCTCTCAGGCTGATGATACTGGAGGTGTCTCAGGCTGATGATACTGGAGGTGTCTCAGGCTGATGATACTGGAGGTGTCTCAGGCTGATGATACTGGAGGTGTCTCAGGCTGATGATACTGGAGGTGTCTCAGGCTGATGATACTGGAGGTGTCTCAGGCTGATGATACTGGAGGTGTCTCAGGCTGATGATACTGGAGGTGTCTCAGGCTGATGATACTGGAGGTGTCTCAGGCTGATGATACTGGAGGTGTCTTAGGCTGATGATACTGGAGGTGTCTCAGGCTGATGATACTGGAGGTGTCTCAGGCTGATGATACTGGAGGTGTCTCAGGCTGATGATACTGGAGGTGTCTCAGGCTGATGATACTGGAGGTGTCTCAGGCTGATGATACTGGAGGTGTCTCAGGCTGATGATACTGGAGGTGTCTCAGGCTGATGATACTGGAGGTGTCTCAGGCTGATGATACTGGAGGTGTCTCAGGCTGATGATACAGCGAGTGATACTCTTCGTGATAAGCAAGACACATGTGTGACAGTTAGGTATCCTTATCCCGAAACGTTTCGCCTTCACAGTAGGCTTCTTCAGTCGAGCCCCGAAGAGTTAGCGGAAGCAGTAGAGATGTGAAGACGATGTAATCAGTCCATCAGCCATGAAGACGTAGTTTTGAGGTGGTCAGTACCTCAGCCTGGAGAAGAGCATTGTTTCATAGTCTGGAGCAAAACTCTTCTCCAGGCTGAGGGACTGACCACCTCTTCTGTTTCTTTCCTTGGCATCGACTACCCAGTCTGACTCCCAAGACAGTCAGGCTCTCTCGCTGTCACAGTAATCGTCACTCTAAAAAGAACTCTCTGTAAAGTGAGGATAAGGAACACTCACCTGCTGCCGGGGAATCCTGCTCCTCTCGGTGCAGCAATACTAATCTCTTTAATAACTTAACTAGGAGGTTAGACTACTTCGTCTTTCGAGTGAAATTCTTTCCCCCTTACCCTCCCTGCCACCCCTTTTCTACGGTTTCACTTGTCCTCCCTGCTTCTTCCTTATAGTCTGGCCCCCTTCCTGTACCTCTGTGACAGGGCATCGCGTAGCTCACTAGCGAAAGGAGTCCACTCACAAACACAAGGTTTCGGGTTCGATTCCCAGACAAGGAGAATCATAAGGCGAGTTCCTCTACACTCTTGCTGCTCCTGCCGACATAGAATTGAAAGTAAGTACCTGGAAAGAAGGTGCTAGAAAACTCCACTCCTGTTGGAATGTAATATTCTGCCGAAGAGACCTCTGGTATTTCCTCGATTATATTATTTTGCCTCAGAAGTGTCTAGCTTATTGTGCACCTCATGTCCATCCTGTGGATGGTAGTGGCTAGTTTATTGTGCACCTCATATCCATCCTGTGGATGGTAGTGGCTAGTTTATTGTGCACCTCATGTCCATCCTGTGGATGGTAGTGGCTAGTTTATTGTGCACCTCATGTCCATCCTGTGGATGGTAGTGACTAGTTTATTGTGCACCTCATATCCATCCTGTGGATGGTAGTGGCTAGTTTATTGTGCACCTCATGTCCATCCTGTGGATGGTAGTGGCTAGTTTATTGTGCACCTCATGTCCATCCTGTGGATGGTAGTGGCTAGCTTATTGTGCACCTCATGTCCATCCTGTGGATGGTAGTGGCTAGCTTATTGTGTACCTCATGTCCATCCTGTGGATGGTAGTGGCTAGTTTATTGTGCACCTCATGTCCATCCTGTGGATGGTAGTGGCTAGCTTATTGTGTACCTCATGTCCATCCTGTGGATGGTAGTGGCTAGTTTATTGTGCACCTCATGTCCATCCTGTGGATGGTAGTGACTAGTTTATTGTGCACCTCATATCCATCCTGTGGATGGTAGTGGCTAGTTTGTTGTGCACCTCATGTCCATCCTGTGGATGGTAGTGGCTAGTTTATTGTGCACCTCATATCCATCCTGTTGATGGTAGTGGCTAGTTTATTGTGCACCTCATATCCATCCTGTGGATGGTAGTGGCTAGTTTGTTGTGCACCTCATATCCATCCTGTGGATGGTAGTGGCTAGTTTATTGTGCACCTCATATCCATCCTGTGGATGGTAGTGGCTAGTTTGTTGTGCACCTCATATCCATCCTGTGGATGGTAGTGGCTAGTTTATTGTGCACCTCATATCCATCCTGTGGTTGGTAGTGGTTGGTTTGTTGTGCACCTCATATCCATCTTGTGGTTGGTAGTGGCTGGTTTGTTGTGCACCTCATATCCATCTTGTGGTTGGTAGTGGCTGGTTTGTTGTGCACCTCATATCCATCTTGTGGTTGGTAGTGGCTGGTTTGTTGTGCACCTCATATCCATCCTGTGGTTGGTTTGTTGTGCACCTCATATCCATCTTGTGGTTGGTAGTGGCTGGTTTGTTGTGCACCTCATATCCATCTTGTGGTTGGTAGTGGCTGGTTTATATCCATCCTGTGCTAGTTTGTTGTGTACTTCATATCCATCCTGTGGATGGTAGTGGCTAGTTTGTTGTGTACCTCATATCCATCCTGTGGATGGTAGTGGCTAGTTTATTGTGCACCTCATATCCATCCTGTGGATGGTAGTGGCTAGTTTATTGTGCACCTCATATCCATCCTGTGGATGGTAGTGGCTAGTTTATTGTGCACCTCATATCCATCCTGTGGATGGTAGTGGCTAGTTTATTGTGCACCTCATATCCATCCTGTGGATGGTAGTGGCTAGTTTATTGTGCACCTCATATCCATCCTGTGGATGGTAGCACAAGAGTATATGGATACACAAGAGGCCTAGGAACTAGGCCCCAAAAGGGTTAACAGGAGAACATTTGGATTTTTATCAACAGTTCACTTACCTGTTACAAGCAAATTTAGGAAATTTACTTAATATATCTGGTATCTTATTTTCATTAATAATATATCTTAACGTATCACATAGGTTATTACACTGTCTCTTTCTATATTCCTCTATAAGTGGACAATTAAGCACATAGTGTTCAAGATAGTGACTATAGGGTTGGCCACTTTGCATTTAGTTTGATCATCATCTGTGTGTCTCCAAACTGCCAGAAGTACTTGTAACCAAGCCTAAGTCTGGCCACTACAACATCAGTCAGTACTTGTAACCAAGCCTAAGCCTGGCCACTACAACATCAGTCAGTACTTGTAACCAAGCCTAAGCCTGGCCACTACAACATCAGTCAGTACTTGTAACCAAGCCTAAGTCTGGCCACTACAACATCAGTCAGTACTTGTAACCAAGCCTAAGCCTGGCCACTACAACATCAGTCAGTACTTGTAACCAAGCCTAAGTCTGGCCACTACAACATCAGTCAGTACTTGTAACCAAGCCTAAGTCTGGCCACTACAACATCAGTCAGTACTTGTAACCAAGCCTAAGCCTGGCCACAACATCAGTCAGTGTTCACATTGCAAGTTGCTTCACATTGCAAGTTGCTCCATAAGCATGCTTATCTACGTTCATGTTATCATAGTGGGTCGTAGATCTACTCAGGCGGCCTGGTCACAGACCGGGCCGCGGGGGCGTTGACCCCCGGAACTCTCTCCAGGTAAACTCCAGGCTTCTAAATGCATTCCCATAACATTCAGTTTCATTATTTACTTCTCTCCTAATATTATTCCTGACGCTAGACGCAGATACACCAAAGTTAGATTCTCCATTTATCTTCAGGGTACACTTCTTTGGTTAATTTATCAACTTAATCATGAAGGAATAATTCAATGTGTGACTGAATCCATGAAGTCTGTACATTAAATTGTTTTCTCTTTTATTTTTTTAGTATCTATATCTGACTTCTCTCATGGGCCTGTGAGTCATGATGCGAGTCAGGTGATCTCAGTGATGATGTAGAGTCGGTAATAATCAAAGAGTCAAGCTCAGTGTCATAACTTGAGTGTCATTATGATGGTAAACAATTCAGTTTGCAGGGGATGTCATGTCTTGTCTGACAGAACTACAGTACCTGCTGGAAATTCAGGTACCTATTGGAAATATCGCATTTTCCGGCATATAAGGCGCACAACAGACGTATCATAACGGCTAATGGCCCTCCTACTTTATGCTAAAGGGTAACCCAAAGCCTAGCCTTGACCCTGACCTTGAGCATATAAAGAGCAGGGATATTTCCCAAGAATTTTTGTGGGAAAAAGGTGCGCCTTATATGCCGGAAAGTGCGGTACTTAGTGTTGGGAGAAAGGTATTCTTGGTCAATTCCAGACCAACTAGCTTGGTTGATCAGGCGCTGATCCACCGGGAGGCCTGGTCATGGACCGGACCGTCGGGGCGTTGACCTCCGGAATACCCTCCAGGTATACTCCAGGTAATGATTGGAAAAAAACTGCTTTCTTCCCTCCATTCTCTTCTCTGCTTCTCTTCTCTACGTTCTTCATTTGTCTTCTCTCACCCATTCACTGCCTTCTCGTTCCTATGTTTTTTTCCCACTTCATCCTGCCCTTTCTTCCTTACCATCTCCTATCCTTGACCATATACACACTAGACCTGCGACTGTAATCTCTCCCTGCCACCATGATCTTCCAAGACTCCAGCACTGCTACTATGATCTTCCAAGACTCCAGCACTGCTACTATGATCTTCCAAGACTCCAGCACTGCCACCATGATCTTCCAAGACTCCAGCACTGCTACTATGATCTTCCAAGACTCCAGCACTGCTACCATGATCTTCCAAGACTCCAGCACTGCTACTATGATCTTCCAAGACTCCAGCACTGCTTCCATGATCTTCCAAGACTCCAGCACTGCCACCATTATCTTCCAAGACTCCAGCACTGCCACCATGATCTTCCAAGACTCCAGTACTGCCACCATGATATTCCAAGATTCCAGCATTGCCACCATGATCTTCCAGGACTCCAGCACTGCCACCATGATCTTCTAAGATGCCACCACAATCTTCAAGATACTACCACAATCTTCAAGATACCACCACAATCTTCAAGATACCACCACAATCTTCAAGATGCCACCACAATCTTCAAGCTACCATCACAATCTTCAAGATACCACCACAATCTTCAAGATACCATCACAATCTTCAAGATACCACCACAATCTTCAAGATACCACCACAATCTTCAAGATACCATCACAATCTTCAAGATACCACCACAATCTTCAAGATGCCACCACAATCAATACCACCACAATCTTCAAGATACCACCACAATCTTCAAGATACCACCACAATCTTCAAGATACCACCACAATCTTCAAGATACCACCACAATCTTCAAGATGCCACCACAATCTTCAAGATACCACCACAATCTTCAAGATACCACCACAATCTTCAAGATACCACCACAATCTTCAAGATACCACCACAATCTTCAAGATACCACCACAATCTTCAAGATACTACCACAATCTTCAAGATACCACCACAATCTTCAAGATACCACCACAATCTTCAAGATACCACCACAATCTTCAAGATACCACCACAATCTTCAAGATTCCACCACAATCTTCAAGATACCACCACAATCTTCAAGATACCACCACAATCTTCAAGATGATACCACCACAATCTTCAAGATACCACCTTCAAGATACCACCACAATCTTCAAGATACCCACAATCTTCAAGATACCAATCTTCAAGATACCACCACAATTTTCAAGATGCCACCGCAATCTTCAAGATACCACCACAATCTTCAAGATACCACCACAATCTTCAAGATACCACCACAATCTTCAAGATGCCACCACAATCTTCAAGATACCACCACAATCTTCAAGATACTACCACAATCTTCAAGATACCACCACAATCTTCAAGATACTACCACAATCTTCAAGATACTACCACAATCTTCAAGATACTACCACAATCTTCAAGATGCCACCACAATCTTCAAGATACCACCACAATCTTCAAGATACCACCACAATCTTCAAGATACCACGACAATCTTCAAGATACCACCACAATCTTCAAGATGCCACCGCAATCTTCAAGATACCACCACAATCTTCAAGATACCACCACAATCTTCAAGATACCACCACAATCTTCAAGATACCACCACAATCTTCAAGATGCCACCACAATCTTCAAGATACCACCACAATCTTCAAGATACCACCACAATCTTCAAGATACCACCACAATCTTCAAGATACCACCACAATCTTCAAGATACTACCACAATCTTCAAGATACCACCACAATCTTCAAGATACCACCACAATCTTCAAGATACCACCACAATCTTCAAGATACCACCACCGCCAATTTAAACCACCTGCCAACCTGCTCTACATTTTCGCCTTCAGCCAATCAAATTTCCCCAATTTTCCGACCACTGAGTGGCTCAGAGATGCCGAAAATTGGCTCAGATGCTTGGAAACTCCCAAAAGTTTGACATGTAATCGCAACAGAGGCAAAGCACCAGTCTTGTCCTCGGATCAAGCCTAACTGCCTCCCTGTGAGAAAGGATGGAAAGGTAGGCCTATCGAATCGCACTTCTGTTCCAATATTCTTTTGTTCTTATTTTCCAGGTGTTGTCTAACCCCTGAAAAAATCCGAAGAGTTTGCACTGAAGGTGGGACTTTCGGTGAGGAGGTCAGTGAGAGTGACTACATCAGGACACTGTAGATGTCGGAAGCTAATTCTATACGTTCTCCGATAGGCAGATCCATTAAATAAGATATGGTTAATCGAGAGCACAGTCTGGTTGTGTCTGATGTAAGATGCCGGGCATCTGATCTCCATGTGGCATCTGTGAGTCGTGTGCATCCCATTCACAATCGTGCGAGCATAGTTCCCCCTTCCCCCGCACCCAGCAAGGATGGGAAGATCGCCAGTAAGCCATGCAGTCTCATGGAAAATACGAGAACTGCGCATCATACTCCAGCTGGAGATGCGACAGAGGTGTTCAGTGAAGTAGCATGAGAATATGCTTGACAGTGATCAAGGATGAGAGAGTAAAGAATAAAGATTGCATTTCTTTGCAAAGGTTACAATGTGTAATTACAATTTTGTGCAAGAATGGTATTTAATACCGACAAGGTGAAATTAAGACACATGTGCAACATCTGGGTATCTTTATTGCAGACGTTTCGTCATCCAGTGGTTTTATCAATACAAATTCCAGGACATAACTTGAAGACAGTAGAAGAGCACCGTAGTCGTGGAGATTCTGAAACAGAAGCAAGGAGCCTGGCGCTTATATAGTAACGTCAGGTGTAGCAGACGAGGGCATAGTCACTGGTAGGCGGGATTCCCCAGTGGAAGTAGATCCTTCCCAAAGAGATGGGTTAGTTGTAGTAGTAGTTGTCGTAGTCGTGAAGGTTATGTACATGTCCTCAGAATCAAGATTCCGTGATGTTGCAGTGTCTGGCAAGTTGTGCAAGAATGGTATATAATACCGACAAGATGAAATTAAGACACATGTGCAACATCTGGGTATCTATATTGTAGACGTTTCGCCATCCAGTGGCTTTATCAATACAAATTCCAGGACATAACTTGAAGACAGTAGGACTATATACAGAAGATGAGGTAATCAGTCCCTCAACCTAGGAGTAGGTGCGAAGAGCACCGTAGTCGTATTATATACCATTCTTGCACAACTTGCCAGACACTGCAACATCATGGAATATTGATTCTGAGGACATGTACATAACCTTCACGACTACGACAACTACTACTACAACTAACCCATCTCTTTGGGAAGGACCTACTTCCACTGGGGAATCCCGCCTACCAGTGACTATGCCCTCGTCTGCTACACCTGACGTTACTATATAAGCGCCAGGCTCTTTGCTTCTGTTTCCATCGTTAGCACACTGCCAAGGCAGTACACGGTACAGCGGGAGCATCGACACCATGTCCAGCCCTTCTAGGGCAGGGCAGGTGCCTGAGCCAGAGCTTTCAGCTCACAAGACTGCCATTCCCATTAGCCCCCTTGGGGCGGGGATGGCAGACCAAAGAGGCCTAGCTTCTCCCCATGAGCCCCGTGAGGGCGGGGAATATGGCTAGGCCTGGGGACAGTTGGTCCCGAAGATGAGGGGTAAGATCGACACCATGCCCAGCCCTTCTAGGGCAGGGTTGGTGCCTGAGCCCGAGCATGTAGCTCACAAGACGAGGGGGGTACTTGTGCCTCCTCCCATGGAAGACTTAGGTCTCAGACACTCCCTAGACAGGGAGCCACTGCCGGGCCACCCCTTGGAAAAGGCCCGGGCCGGGAGAATACCGGCGAATCTTTAACAACAAGCTTCTGCTTCTAACGGTGCTCTTCGCACTTACTCCAAGGTTGAGGGACTGATTACCTCATCTTCTGTACATAGTTCTACTGTCTTCAAGTTATGTCCTGGAATTTGTATTGATAAAGCCACTGGATGGCGAAACGTCTACAATAAAGATACCCAGATGTTGCACATGTGTCTTAATTTCAATTACAATTTTGAGTGGGAGTTCGTAGCAGACGTGGGAGTCCCTGAGTGTGGAAGAGAAATGAAACAATTTAAATCATGGGAACTTCTTAAGAAGAGAAGGAAGTCTAAGGTGCTAGAGGAATATGAGATTGAAAGACAGCAGTAAATAGGATCGACAATTAAATGAATTTATCTTACTGATTTCTGTGAGTATTCTGTACATAAGATGATGGTGAAGGTAGTGAAAGCAGACAAAATATTAAAGACAATGAGCATCACGTCAGTCCTGCGAATATGCAACATTTGCCTCTATGAGAACATGAGAATGAACACTGCAGCAGGCCTACTGGCCCATACTAGTCAGGTCCTTCTCAAACCCAAACCATGTTCTCCTTCCAGCATCTGATGTCTCTCTCCCAAAAGAGAAAAGGACGCTGACTAGAATACGAGGGATGTGCTTAACTGTGTAGTCAAGGCAGGCAAAGAGTCGATCTAAGTTGGCTGTTTAAGATCTGTTTCTTCACTTACTGGAAAGTGTTCCGGTGATTTGCAATATTTCGCTGAATGACCATGTTGCTAACATTTGTGACTTTGTTGAAAATGGTATAAAATACCGACAAGTTGAAGATCAAGACACATGTGCAACAGTTGGGTATCTTTCAATTGCAGCATTGTTATGGAGTTCCTTCACTGGCAGGTGTTGACTTACCATATACACAGAGGAGGGAAGCTTATAGCAATCAAGCATCAGCTATGTTGGTTAGATACTGTCTCCCACTGTGAGCAAAGCGGAGACATGTTTCACCATGGGTGATTTGGAGGCGTTGTAATCCAAACTGTGGAATGTTCTGTCGTTTCCTGAACAAACTGATTCTTACGTTTGAGTGCGGTAAACTCTACTGTCTCAATCTTGAATCAAGTAGCTTTGAGAGCTCTTCGGATAAATTAAGATCACACACAATATGATTAAGATCACTCTGAGTCATTGGTTGTGGTTCCTGGTTGTTCACTCCAGAATGGTGGTACCGGAGAGGGGAAAGCCTCTGCACGTCCCACCAGTATGATTACAGAAGGAAGCTCTGGAAATATTATTTTTAGATTTGGTTATTTGATAAAAATCCCGACATTCCAGTGACACAGAAATAACAGAGCACAGTGTGAATGAAGCTTTGGTTGCACTTATACCACCAGGACAGCAAATGGACTGAGAAGAACAGCGGACGATGAGGAGTCGATGTATTCACTCTATCCAGACTGAAGGACTGAACACATCGACTCCAGGCTGAGGGACTGATCACCTCAAACTCCTCCTCATCTTTCCCCGTTCTTCCCTGTATTGGACTGAAGAAGCCACTGACTGGCGAAACGTTTCCCCAAATAAAGATTCCCAAATGTTGGACCAGTGTTTCGCTCTTCAACATGCAGGTTTCCCACACTACACACAGCACACAGCAACAAGCTGCCCACAGCTTGTAGTGGTCTTTCACCTTCACAACAAACTGACACAGAATCAAACTGCTTTCACAATGGACGTGATGTTGCATCTCTGTCAGGAACATCTGCAGTAGCAGAAACACCTTCAGTAGTCATAGCACCTGCAGTAACAGAAACACCTGCAGTAGCCACAGCACCTGCAGCAGCATAAACACCTACAGTAGCTGCAGCACTTGGAATATCAGAAACACCTGCAGTAGCCGTAGCACCTGCAGTAGCAGAAACACCTGCAGTAGTCGTAGCATCTGCAGTATCAGAAACACCTACAGTAGCCGTAGCACCTGCAGTAGCAGAAACACCTGCAGTAGTCGTAGCATCTGCAGTATCAGAAACACCTACAGTAGCCGTAGCACTTGCAGCAGCAGAAACGCCTGCAGTAGCCGTAGCACCTGCAATAACGCAAACACCTGCAGTAGCTGTAGCACCTGCAGTAGCAGAAACACCTACAGTAGCCGTAGCACCTGCAGTAGCAGAAACACCTGCAGTAGCCGCAACACCTGTAGTTGTAGAAACACCTGAAATAGCAGAAACACCTGCAGTAGCCACAGCACCTGCAATAACACAAACACTAGCAGTAGCCGCAACACCTGCAGTAGTAGAAGCACCTGAAATAGCAGAAACACTTGCAGTAGCCACAGCACCTACAATAACACAAACACCTGCAATAGCCGCAGCACCTGCAGTAGCAGAAACACCTACAGTTGCTACTGCAAGTGCTACACCTGCAGTAGCAATAGTCAACAATAGATTTTTTGTTTACAACAGGAGTTGTATCTCGCACAATAGACATGAAGTGTCTTGCAGTCTCGTATGGTATACTTGTTAGCCTTGTGGTGATTGTTTGCGATCTTCTGTTGTTTTTACTGATGATATTATTGCTGCTGCTGTTATTGCTGCTGTTGCAACTGTTGCTGCTGCTGCTGCAATTGTTACTGCTGTTGTTGCAGATGTTGCTGGTTGTGGCATCAAAGAGTACGTAACCTTTATTCAGCGCATGTACACACCCTCATTTACAGGCTATCTCCCCCAACCAGCGAACCAGGTGACTAAGAGTTGATGATGGGGCCCCGTCGTTCAACTAGTGACCAGGTTCCAGCCAATAAGAAGATGGTTTTGGCAATCGCAGAGGTTATGTGGGTACCACTCTCCTGTCTGCCCTTGTCATTCCCATTCTAGAGCTGGTTGAAGCACTGTCTGCTCTCTAGTGGCTTCTATTCTGCCTTGCTTACCGTGGAGTGCACTAATACCTATCACTGTACATAGTGTATATAGTGTACATACTGCTGTTATAAATTGGTGAAGGATAATATAAGTCAAAAGTTTTCTGCTGTGTTTATTTTGCTCCCTTTACACCCAGGATAACAGGCCATTTGGACTCCTGGGTTGTAATACTGGTGCTGTTACCACTGTTACTGCTGCTGGAATTGTTACCACTGTTACTACTGCTGTTACTGCTGTTATTGCTGCAGCTGTTACTATTGTTATTGCTGAAGCTATTACTGCTGTTATTGCTGCAGCTGTTATTGCTGCAGCTGTTATTGCTGTTATTGCTGCAGTTGTTACTGCTGTTATTGATGCAGCTGTTATTGCTGAAGCTATTAGTGCTGTTATTGCTGCCAACTGTTACTGCTGTTATTGCTGTTATTGCTGCAGTTGTTACTGCTGTTATTGATGCAGCTGTTATTGCTGAAGCTATTAGTGCTGTTATTGCTGCCAACTGTTACTGCTGTTATTGCTGTTATTGCTGCAGTTGTTACTGCTGTTATTGATGCAGCTGTTATTGCTGAAGCTATTACTGCTGTTATTGCTGCAGCTGTTACTGCTGTTATTGCTGCAGCTGTTATTGCTGAAGCTGTTACTGCTGTTATTGCTGAAGCTGTTATTGCTTTTATTGTTACAGCTGTTATTGCTGAAGCTGTTACTGCTGTTATTGCTGAAGCTGTTATTGCTGAAGCTGTTACTGCTGTTATTGCTGAAGCTGTTATTGTTGCAGCTGTTATTGCTGAAGCTGTTACTGCTGTTATTGCTGAAGCTGTTATTGCTGCAGCTGTTATTGCTGAAGCTGTTATTGCTGCAGCTGTTATTGCTGAAGCTGTTACTGCTGTTGCTGCTTCCTTCTCTTTCCGGGTGGTGAAAATTTTTTTGCTTCAATTGCGTGCTGTGTCAGGCTGTTTACATTATTTACTACAAGTACATGTACAAGGTATATAGACCATAGCTGACATCAGTGACATACAGTAGTATGTCATAGCTGACATCAATGACATACTACTATATAGAAAGCCGCTTGTTATGCTGAGCATTTCGGGCACATTAGGTCAGTTTTGTCCCAGGATGCGACCCACACCAGTCCACTAACACCCAGGTACCTATATTATTTATGGGTGAACATAGACAACAGGTGTAGAGAAACACGCCCAATGTTTCTACTCTGGCTGGGAACCGAACCCAGACCCTCGCCGTGTGAAGCGAGAGGTTTAGCCACCAGGCCACATAGTTGTAGACTCAAGCCAGCGTTGTTGACTACTGCTACTTCTGCCACGACTACTTCTATTACCACTACTGCTACACCTACTACCACTACTGCTAATACTACGATTACTACTACTACTACTACTGTTACTACTGCCTCCACCACTTTACTACTACTAACACTACCACTACTATCACCACCACTACTACTACCAACACTACCACTGCTACTACAATTATTACTAATACTACTACTACTACTACTACTACTACTACTACTAATAATAATAATAATAATAATAATAATAATAATAATAATAACAATAATAATTTAGATAAAACTCCCTTTTTATCTATAGAAAAAACTGAGACGCCTTTGTGCTTCCTTGGAGCCGGAAGCTTGACAGACACTTGAAGTAAGAAGCGAAGACGCTGCTGGAGACATCTTTGTGTGCACTCTCTTTGTGTGCACCCTCTTTGTGTGCACCCTCTTTGTGTACACCCTCTTTGTGTACACCCT
>NW_027195962.1:65000-92500 GCF_038502225.1 Cherax quadricarinatus | reverse complement strand
CACTTCATGACCCTTACGGGTGTAGCGCCTCACCATTATTATTATTTTAAGAACATGATCTCTGCAGTTGCATGCAGAGACAGGTCCAGGAGCTGTGACTCGACCCCTTCAACCCCAAACAAGTGAGTGCACACTCATAACCATAACCCAGTATAATACCCTGTACCCTCCAGGTAGACTCCAGGTAGACTCCAGGTAGACTACAGGTAGACTACAGGTAGACTACAGGTAGACTCCAGGTAGACTCCAGGTAGACTCCAGGTAGACTACAGGTAGACTACAGGTAGACTCCAGGTAGACTACAGGTAGACTACAGGTAGACTCCAGGTAGACTCCAGGTAGACTCCAGGTAGACTCCAGCTAGACTCCAGCTAGACTCCAGGTAGACTCCACGTAGACTCCACGTAGACTCCAGGTAGACTCCAGGTAGACTCCAGGTAGACTACAGGTAGACTCCAGGTAGACTCCAGGTAGACTACAGGTAGACTACAGGTAGACTCCAGGTAGACTACAGGTAGACTACAGGTAGACTCCAGGTAGACTACAGGTAGACTACAGGTAGACTCCAGGTAGACTACAGGTAGACTCCAGGTAGACTACAGGTAGACTCCAGGTAGACTACAGGTAGACTACAGGTAGACTCCAGGTAGACTACAGGTAGACTACAGGTAGACTCCAGGTAGACTCCAGGTAGACTACAGGTAGACTCCAGGTAGACTCCAGGTAGACTACAGGTAGACTCCAGGTAGACTCCAGGTAGACTCCAGGTAGACTCCAGGTAGACTCCAGGTAGACTACAGGTAGACTCCAGGTAGACTCCAGGTAGACTCCAGGTAGACTCTAGGTAGACTCCAGGTAGACTACAGGTAGACTCCAGATAGACTCCAGGTAGACTCCAGGTAGACTCCAGGTAGACTCCAGGTAGACTCCAGGTAGACTACAGGTAGACTCCAGGTAGACTCCAGGTAGACTCCAGGTAGACTCCAGGTAGACTACAGGTAGACTCCAGGTAGACTCCAGGTAAACTCCAGGTAGACTACAGGTAGACTCCAGGTAGACTCCAGGTAGACTCCAGGTAGACTCCAGGTAGACTCCAGGTAGACTCCAGGTAGACTACAGGTAGACTCCAGGTAGACTCCAGGTAGACTCCAGCTAGACTCCAGGTAGACTCCAGGTAGACTCCAGGTAGACTCCAGGTAGACTCCAGCTAGACTCCAGCTAGACTCCAGGTAGACTCCACGTAGACTCCACGTAGACTCCACGTAGACTCCAGGTAGACTCCAGGTAGACTCCAGGTAGACTCCAGGTAGACTCCAGGTAGACTCCAGGTAGACTCCACGTAGACTCCAGCTAGACTCCAGCTAGACTCCACGTAGACTTCAGGTAGACTCCAGCTAGACTCCAGCTAGACTCCAGGTAGACTCCAGGTAGATTCCAGGTAGACTCCAGGTAGACTCCAGGTAGACTCCAGCTAGACTCCACGTAGACTTCAGGTAGACTCCAGCTAGACTCCAGCTAGACTCCAGGTAGACTCCAGGTAGACTCCAGGTAGACTTCAGGTAGACTCCAGCTAGACTCCAGGTAGACTCCAGGTAGACTCCAAGTAGACTCCAGGTAGACCCCAAGTAGACTCCAGGTAGACTCCAGGTAGACTCCAGGTAGACTCAAAGTAGACTCCAGGTAGACTCCAGATAGACTCCAGGTAGACTCCAGGTAGACTCCAGCTAGACTCCAAGTAGACTCCAAGTAGACTCCAGGTAGACCCCAAGTAGACTCCAGGTAGACTCCAGGTAGACTCCAGGTAGACTCAAAGTAGACTCCAGGTAGACTCCAGATAGACTCCAGGTAGACTCCAGGTAGACTCCAGGTAGACTCCAAGTAGACTCCAGGTAGACTCCAGGTAGACTGCAGGTAGACTCCAAGAACATTCCAAGTAGACTCCAGGTAGACTCCAGGTAGACTCCAGGTAGGCTCCAGGTAGGCTCCAAGTAGACTCCAGGTAGACTCCAGGTAGACTCCAGGTAGACTCCAAGTAGACTCCAGGTAGACTCCAGGTAGACTCCAGGTAGACTCCAGGTAGACTCCAGGTAGACTCCAAGTAGACTCCAGGTAGACTCCAGGTAGACTCCAGGTAGACTCCAGGTAGACTCCAGGTAGACTCCAGGTAGACCCCAAGTAGACTCCAGGTAGACTCCAGGTAGACTCCAGGTAGACTCCAGGTAGACCCCAAGTAGACTCCAGGTAGACTCCAGGTAGACTCCAGGTAGACTCCAGGTAGACTCCAGGTAGACTCCAGGTAGACCCCAAGTAGACTCCAGGTAGACTCCAGGTAGACTCCAGGTAGACTCCAGGTAGACTCCAGGTAGACTCCAGGTAGACTCCAAGTAGACTCCAGGTAGACTCCAGGTAGACTCCAGGTAGACTCCAGGTAGACTCCAGGTAGACTCCAGGTAGACTCCAGGTAGACTCCAGGTAGACTCCGGGTAGACTCCAGGTAGACTCCAGGTAGACTCCAGGTAGACTCCAGGTAGACTCCGGGTAGACTCCAGGTAGACTCCAGGTAGACTCCAGGTAGACTCCAGGTAGACTCCAGGTAGACTCCAGGTAGACTCCAGGTAGACTCCAGGTAGACTCCGGGTAGACTCCAGGTAGACTCCAGGTAGACTCCAGGTAGACTCCGGGCAGACTCCAGGTAGACTCCGGGTAGACTCCAGGTAGACTCCAGGTAGACTCCAGGTAGACTCCAGGTAGACTCCGGGTAGACTCCAGGTTACCTGGAGGTTACCTGGAGGTTATTCCGGGGATCAACGCCCCCGCGGCCCGGTCCACGACCAGGCCTCCCGATGGATCAGGGCCTGATCAACTAGGCTGTTACTGCTGGCCGCACGCAGTCCGACGTACGAGCCACAGCCCGGCTGATCCGGCACCGACTTTAGGTATCTGTCCAGCTCTCTCTTGAAGGCAGCCAGGGGTTTATTGGCAATTCCCCTAATGCTTGATGGGAGGCTGTTGAACAGTTTTGGGCCCCTGACACTTATGGTGTTTTCTCTTAGTGTACCAATGGCGCCCCTACTTTTTATTGGCGGGATTTTGCATCGCCTGCCCAGTCTTTTACTTTTGTAGGGAGTGATTTCTGTGTGCAGATTTGGGACCATTCCTTCCAAGATTTTCCAAGTGTAGATTATGATATATCTCTCCCTCCTGCGTTCCAACGAGTACAAGTCAAGTGCTTCCAAGCGTTCCCAGTAGTTAAGGTGCTTGACAGAACTTATACGTGCAGTAAAGGATCTCTGTACACTCTCTAGATCTGCGATTTCACCTGCTTTGTATGGAGATGTTAATGTACAGCAGTATTCCAGCCTAGAGAGAACAAGTGATTTGAAAAGGATCATCATGGGCTTGGCATCTCTCGTTTTGAAAGTTCTCATTATCCATCCTATCATTTTCTTTGCACGTGCGATCGTGGCACTGTTGTGATCCTTGAAAGTGAGATCCTCAGACATTACTACTCCCAGGTCCCTTACATTATTTTTCCGCTCTATTGTATGGCCGGAGTCAGTAGTATACTCTGTTCTAGTTATTATCTCCTCCAGTTTTCCATAACGGAGTAGTTGGAATTTGTCCTCATTGAACATCATATTGTTTACCGTTGCCCACTGGAAAACTTTGTTTATATCTTCTTGGAGGTTAACCGCGTCCTCAGCAGATGACAGCCTCATGCAGATCCTAGTATCATCCGCAAAGGATGATACGGTGCTGTGGTGTATATCTCTGTTTATGTCTGATATGAGGATAAGGAATAAGATGGGGGCGAGTACTGTGCCTTGTGGAACAGAGCTCTTCACTATGGCAGCCTCCGATTTAACTCTGTTGACCACTACTCTTTGTGTTCGATTTGTTAGGATAAGTCAGAGACCTCATCTTTCACTGACTAAATTTTTTCCCAGTCGTGGGCTGCACCTCTCCTCTTGTCTGTATATAAGTCTCTATACTGTTGCTCAGCCTCACATTGTTCCAGAATATGGAACAGAACTCTTCTCCAGGCTGAGGGACTGACCACCTCAAAACTGCGTCTTCGAGGATGAGGGACTGATTATGTCGTCTTTGCATCTCTATTTCTTCTGCTGCCTCCTCTGTACTCGACTGAAGAAGCCCATTGTGTGGGCCAAATGTTTCGGCACTGAAGATACCCAAAACGTTGCCCGTGTATCTTAGTGCATCAACCTGACGGTACTGTTGACCATTGATGATATGGACGTTGATGAAGTAACTGCAGCTGTGTCTTTCTACATTTCTCCAAGAAGCACAGACAGTCTGTGCCAGTGTATCACCGGGAAACAACAACAAGCAGGTGGAACACTGCTCAGTGGCACAAGTCAACCCCACAAGAGGAAGGAGCAGGGGGGGAGGGTGTACATCTGACCAATGATCTTACCTTTTTAGTTTCTCTTAT
Source organism: Cherax quadricarinatus (assembly GCF_038502225.1). Taxonomy (NCBI): domain Eukaryota; kingdom Metazoa; phylum Arthropoda; class Malacostraca; order Decapoda; family Parastacidae; genus Cherax; species Cherax quadricarinatus. The sequence continues at coordinate 88,047 of NW_027195962.1, read as the reverse complement.
TTAAATCTTTTTCATCATCTCTCTTTCTCTCTCTCTCTCTCTCTCTCTCTCTCTCTCTCTCTCTCTCTCTCTCTCTCTCTCTCTCTCTCTCTCTCTCTCTCTCTCTCTTTTCCTCCACCTCTCACCATCTCTCCTCCTCCTCCTCCATCATCATCTTCATCTCCCTCCCTCCCAGCATCCTCCCCACAAATAAATCCCACACAGCAGCATCTAACCCTACTCCTATGACCCTATTTTCCTTCCCCTGTGCAGCACTGGAGGAGCGTATGTATGCGTGTTGAACCCCCTTACTCACCGCTCTCCCGATCCTCTACCTAAACCCATACATAACAGCCTCTGATCCTTTCTGGCGTGTTGAATTCTCTTGTGCCAAACCCTTTTTTGTAACACGGCTGGTGAGATCTGATCTTGTGTATATGGTATTTAATCATCTAAATCTCCCTGGAATCTACGTGACTAATTTGGGCTCCGTGAAGCGCCATTGAATGCCAAACATGAATCTCTAAACTATTACAAGAGGAAAGCTGTGGATTCTGATCCTGCCTTCACAGCTAGATCCCCCTGGATAACGGTATTAAATCCTCCCTTTGACACCGGATATGCGTTATAATCCCTTTCATCAACACTTTTAATTACGGGTTTTGATTGGCTGTAATGGAGTGCGTTCGTAGCATCTCTCGTGTTGTAAATGGTAGAAAATACCGACAGGTTGAAGATTAAGATACTACATGTGCAACAGTTGGTTTCTTCAGTCAAATACAGAGGCAACAAGCTTAGTATAAAGATGAGATGGTCAGTCCCATAGATCCGTGGAGTTGAAGTCTTCTCCAGACTAAGGGACTGACCACCTCAAATATTATTTCTCCAAGGTTGATGGACTGATTACATCATCCTCATACTACACCTGGTGCCACCGTATTTAACTGAAGAAGCCTACCGTGTAGGCGAAACGTTTCAATAACAGATAAACACAGCTGTTACACTGGTAGCATCTGTACCTACGTAGAGAGAGAAACATGCTCCGGAACCGGCTTTTTATTGGGACAGAACCGTGATGCGTCTACGTGATGCGTCTCTCGTGTTTACACATGTCAGCAGCGAGATGCGTCGCAAGATATTTCTCGTTACCTAACGTCTTGACTCTAGTTGTCTTTCTTATGTGTACAGAGAGCCGACTTTGAACCTCACGCTGTCACAGTCACAATCACCTTCCTAAAGTCGGCTTTACTCATTACTAAAACCACCTTCAAACTTTATTTTCTCCTTTATTTAGAAATAAAGATCTTGTTGACAGTGCCGTCTAGCGTATCGTGCGCCTCGTAGCCGTCTTGTTGAAGGTAGTGGACAGTACCGTCTAGTGTATCGTGCGCCTCGTAGCCGTCTTGTTGAAGGTAGTGGACAGTACCGTCTAGTGTATCGTGCGCCTCGTAGCCGTCTTGTTGAAGGTAGTGGACAGTACCGTCTAGTGTATCGTGCGCCTCGTAGCCGTCTTGTTGAAGGTAGTGGACAGTACCGTCTAGTGTATCGTGCGCCTCGTAGCCGTCTTGTTGAAGGTAGTGGACAGTACCGTCTAGTGTATCGTGCGCCTCGTAGCCGTCTTGTTGAAGGTAGTGGACAGTACCGTCTAGTGTATCGTGCGCCTCGTAGCCGTCTTGTTGAAGGTAGTGGACAGTACCGTCTAGTGTATCGTGCGCCTCGTAGCCGTCTTGTTGAAGGTAGTGGACAGTACCGTCTAGTGTATCGTGCGCCTCGTAGCCGTCTTGTTGAAGGTAGTGGACAGTACCGTCTAGTGTATCGTGCGCCTCGTAGCCGTCTTGTTGAAGGTAGTGGACAGTACCGTCTAGTGTATCGTGCGCCTCGTAGCCGTCTTGTTGAAGGTAGTGGACAGTACCGTCTAGTGTATCGTGCGCCTCGTAGCCGTCTTGTTGAAGGTAGTGGACAGTACCGTCTAGTGTATCGTGCGCCTCGTAGCCGTCTTGTTGAAGGTAGTGGACAGTACCGTCTAGTGTATCGTGCGCCTCGTAGCCGTCTTGTTGAAGGTAGTGGACAGTACCGTCTAGTGTATCGTGCGCCTCGTAGCCGTCTTGTTGAAGGTAGTGGACAGTACCGTCTAGTGTATCGTGCGCCTCGTAGCCGTCTTGTTGAAGGTAGTGGACAGTACCGTCTAGTGTATCGTGCGCCTCGTAGCCGTCTTGTTGAAGGTAGTGGACAGTACCGTCTAGTGTATCGTGCGCCTCGTAGCCGTCTTGTTGAAGGTAGTGGACAGTACCGTCTAGTGTATCGTGCGCCTCGTAGCCGTCTTGTTGAAGGTAGTGGACAGTACCGTCTAGTGTATCGTGCGCCTCGTAGCCGTCTTGTTGAAGGTAGTGGACAGTACCGTCTAGTGTATCGTGCGCCTCGTAGCCGTCTTGTTGAAGGTAATGGACAGTACCGTCTAGTGTATCGTGCGCCTCGTAGCCGTCTTGTTGAAGGTAGTGGACAGTACCGTCTAGTGTATCGTGCGCCTCGTAGCCGTCTTGTTGAAGGTAGTGGACAGTACCGTCAAGTGTATCGTGCGCCTCGTAGCCGTCTTGTTGAAGGTAGTGGACAGTACCGTCAAGTGTATCGTGCGCCTCGTAGCCGTCTTGTTGAAGGTAGTGGACAGTGCCGTCAAGTGTATCGTGCGCCTCGTAGCCGTCTTGTTGAAGGTAGTGGCTAGTTTGTTGTGTTCTCTCTGTCCAGCCTGTGGAAGGCAGTTTGGTGACGTCACTAGGAAGTTGTGTCATCAATACGTTTGGTGACGTCACTAGGAAGTTGTGCAATCAATACGTTTGGTGACATCACTAGGAAGTTGTGTCATCAATACGTTTGGTGACGTCACTAGGAAGTTGTGTCATCAATACGTTTGGTGACGTCACTAGGAAGTTGTGTCATCAATACGTTTGGTGACGTCACTGGGAAGTTGTGTCATCAATACGTTTGGTGACGTCACTAGGAAGTTGTGTCATCAATACGTTTGGTGACGTCACTAGGAAGTTGTGTCATCAATACGTTTGGTGACGTCACTAGGAAGTTGTGTCATCAGTACGTTTGGTGACGTCACTAGGAAGTTGTGTCATCAATACGTTTGGTGACGTCACTAGGAAGTTGTGTCATCAATACGTTTGGTGACGTCACTAGGAAGTTGTGTCATCAATACGTTTGGTGACGTCACTAGAAAGTTGTGTCATCAATACGTTTGGTGACGTCACTAGGAAGTTGTGTCACCAATACGTTTGGTGACGTCACTAGGAAGTTGTGTCATCAATACGTTTGGTGACGTCACTAGGAAGTTGTGTCATCAATACGTTTGGTGACGTCACTAGGAAGTTGTGTCATCAATACGTTTGGTGACGTCACTAGGAAGTTGTGTCATCAATACGTTTGGTGACGTCACTAGGAAGTTGTCATCAATACGTTTGGTGACGTCACTAGGAAGCTGTGTCATCAATACGTTTGGTGACGTCACTCAAATCTCAGGGTCTCCCCAGATTTCATTCTGGTTCACTGGCTTCCTCTTCCCTCCACTGTTGAGCTAAAGCTCATGAGCCACCTTCATTTTAGTCTTGTGATCTCTCTGACGCACACACACACACACACACACACACACACACACACACACACACACACACACACACACACACAAACACACACACACAAACACACACACACACACACACACACACACACACACACACACACACACACACACACACACACACACACACACACAAACACAAACACACACACAAAGACAGGATGTTCCAGAGATTGGACACAGTAACAAGGGGACACAGTTGGAAGCTGAAGACACAGATGAATCACAGGGATGTTAGGAAGTATTTCTTCAGCCACAGAGTAGTCAGTAAGTGGAATAGTTTGGGAAGCGATGTAGTGGAGGCAGGATCCATACATAGCTTTAAGCAGAGGTATGATAAAGCTCACGGCTCAGGGAGAGTGACCTAGTAGCGATCAGTGAAGAGGCGGGGCCAGGAGCTCGGACTCGACCCCCGCAACCTCAACTAGGTGAGTACAACTAGGTGAGTACACACACACACACACACACACAAACACACACACACACACACACACAAACACACACACACAAACACACACACACACACACACACACACACACACACACACACACACACACACACAAACACACACACACAAACACACACACATACATATTCAGGATTCATACATAGCTTTAAGAAGAAGTATGATAGGGCTCTTGGAGCAGAGAGAGAGAGTGGACCTAGTAACGATGGGCGAAGAGGCAGGGTCAGGAGCTGTGAATCGACCCCTACAACCAGATATAGGTGAGTACACACACACACACACACACACACACACACACACACACTGCTACAAAGGGTTGCTGTCAATTCTCTCTAGTCGGTTTCTCCTCAGCTTCATTCAATGATCCTTTGGAATGTACCTCTGTAACTCCTCTCCCTCTCTTCCCCCCCCCTCCACCATCACACGTCCCTCCTCTCCCTCCTTACAACAACATAAGAAAGGAGGAACACTGCAGCAGACCTAGTGTCTCATGCTAGGCAGGTCTAACACTCACAAACACCCATTCAATTGCATTCTCCACCTATTTTTAAACCTACCCAAAGTTCTCATTTTTTTTTATCGCTACTCGGCAGTTTGTTCCACTCATCCACAACTCTATTGCTAAATAGTGCTTTTCTCTATCCTTTCTAAATGTAAATCTAAATCAAACCCACCGCAGCGACTCCTGTCTTGGTTAGATAATAATAATAATAATAATAATAATAATAATAATAATAATAATAATAATAATAATAATAATAATAATAATAATCTTTATTTCTACATGTACATATGGAAGGTATACAAATACGATATTATAGATGTCAGTATAGCTACTGAATTCCCTTATACGTATACTTGTGTAGTATATTGTAGATCGTATCATCCATATATATATATATATTTAGGCTCCCTGGTCAGTAGGCTCAGTGACTAGCATGTGTGACGTCACGTGATGCTGTTGTGAGCCCTTCGAGCCTGGGATCCTCCCAGGTTCTCGTTAGACCTACCAAGCAGCTACAGGCAGGCTGGGCCTCCTCTTCACACTGCCAATATATGTTACCATCCAACAAGTGTGTTTAACTCCAAATATCATATCTCCTTCAAACCCCCACTACATAGAAAGCCGCTTGTTATACAGAGCATTTCGGGAAAAATTGGGTCAATTTTGTCCCAGGATGCGACCCACACCAGTCGACTAACACCCAGGTACCCATTTTATACTGGTGGATAAACATTTACAGCAGGTGTGTTATGGAAACAAGTTCTAATGTTTTCTAGGCGTACCGGAGATTCGAACTCCGGACCTCAGTGTGTGAGCTAAATGCGCTAGCGATCGATATTTTCAACACTTTACTTCTAGCCACTTTTGTGCATTCCCGTTTCCCATTTGTACATCTAATCATATCCTTCTATCGTTCTATATGGAAACGTGAGAGGATGATGCCAGTCAGGATAAAGTTGTATGTAGGTGAATGGTTCAGACAACCATTCGGTCCCTCAGCCTTGAGTCGATGTAATCAGTCCATCATATTGAAAAGAATACAAGGTAAGTGTGAAGAAGTGGCTTATATACTGTAGGTAGGAGAGGTGCAGCAGTCGTAGGTAGTATCACATTTGTCCATTGTGGAAGTAGGTCGTGTCCAAGGGTAAGGCAAGAGAAGAATTCCCTGTATTAAAATGTATTCTTTTCAGGATTGATGGGGTGATTACATTGACTCAAGGCTGAGGGACTAATTACCTCAAACTCCTCCTGTTCATCATTCTCCTATGTATGGACTGATGAGGCCACTGTGTGGCGAAACGTTTTCTCATTAAAGATATCCAAGTGTTGCACATGTATCTAATCTATCATCAGGATAAAGTTAGAGGAAAATGAGGAGACTGTATCTAACATGACCGGCTCTGGCCGTGCGAAGACGTAGCATTTAAGGGTTCACTAAACTCATGAAAGCTGTAGTCAACCTGAAGTTGATTCTTGTGGTTATAGCCCCCACGACATGGTCCCAGACCAGCTGTGGCATACTCAGGAGTACATTGCATTTTGGAGTACTTCACATACCTACTTTTCGCATTTTCTCTAACCAGTCAAACTGACAGTTGTGGACTCTGCAATTGTAGGGACCCCCAACTACACTGTCATTGGCTTCCTGGGTTAAATATAATCCAATCAGGGCTGAGGGGTTGACTCCAGACGAATTGACAATTGATTCAATATCTAAACCCCAAGTCTGGACTCAATCCATCACCTGCTACGATTGAGTACACATGCTGGTCTCTCTCGTGAGAGTAACAGTCCTACATCAGTGAACGACCACACACTCTGGCCTCTCACATATTGTAAATTCTCACTCGTACGGTATCCGCCTAACCTGCTGCTCTATCGCACTCATTATACTGTAAATATTGCTGGTGGAAGTAGACACCACTCAAAATCTACTCATAATGCCAGTCTTGGACTGTCTTACATAGAACGGCTATAATCATAACCACAATTGTTAAAGGGATGGACCGGTAAACTAGCGGAAGGCCTTGGTCAGATGACCAAAAGCTAAGACCCGCGTCAGGAAACACCTGTCCTGTCTCCTGACGAACCTCATCTAACGCTGGACTGCCTTACCCTTTGTAGGTTAATCGGCTGGTGACTTACAGCCGGTCATTTGACTCTGCGTTCGTCATACCAGCGCAGGTGGTATGACGAACGCTTAGTTTAATTTAGACAGTTATAACTTTAGACAGTCTAACTTGCACTCAGTTGTTATAACTTTAGAGAGTCTAACTTGCACTCAGTGGATGCAGTCAGGGATGGAGAGTGGTCGACACCGCTGCTGAAATATTATGACTGTCTAAGATACTTTTATGACCTTCTCAGTGGATCAGTGAGCCACGCCTATCACAGGTGTGTTCTTAATGACCTGTTCAGCAGGGTAAGGGACAGGGAAAGTGGCAGGGAAAGTGGTGGGGTAAGGGGCAGGGCAAGTGGCAGGGAAAGTGGTGGGGAAAATGGCAGAAACAAAGGACAAGGGGAACGACAGAAGTGATTAGGTGAAATTTCACAGATACGGTGGGGGGGAGGGAGACGAAGGAGAAAGCAAAGGGACAGGGGGCAGGGAAGGGGAAAATGGGGGGAGGGTGGAGGCAAGGAAAAGGGTAAAGGGGGTAAGGGAAAGGGGGGTAAGGGACCCCCGAGCAGCACTAAGGCAGGTTCTCTCTATTGGCGTCAATAATGGAAATGTTACCATGTTGACAGCAGCCAGAGGAAGAGGCCAGAATTAACCACCAGGTGCCGTGGTGACCTCTCGTTGACCCCTGACCCCCTCCTCCCTCCCCCAGGGTCACCAATCCTCTCACACCAGTAGCATCACCAATCCTCTCACACCAGTAGCATCACCAATCCTCTCACACCAGTAGCATCACCGACACCCCGCAAGTCTGGTCATCAGTAGATGATTGGTTCAAAGAACTGGCAAGTTGATAAGTTAGACACATGTGCAACATTTGGTTATATTTAACGAGGAAACGTTTCGCTACACTGATGAAGCCACTGTGTGGTGAAACGTTTTCTCATTAAAGATACCCAAATGATGCACATGCGTCTAATTTATCAACTGGTCATCAGTCTTCCAGAGCCGCTGCGACCTGACCGTCACCACTAACGTCGCCAAATCATCTGACCTGTAAGATGCATCAGCCAATAAGTAGCGTGTAAGATTCCCATCCTGTAAGATTCTCGTCCAATAACACTGACGTCATTCAGAAGAGACAGACACAAGCATATTTAACGACACATTTGACTCAGGTTCGAGCCTCACCCGCTCCCTGGTTTATATATAATACAATTGAACGGGAATTAAAAAAAAATCACTGAAATCACCAAAATTACAAGCAGGTTCGAATCCTGCTGAGGACCGAGAGATAATCCTTGGAAATATTTCCGCCTACTTGCGAGTTAAGCATTTAATTTGACTAATTTCCATCGGCGCATTGGAGGGAATCTTTTATAGATGGAGCCGAACAGCAGAGGGTTTTGGTAGTTATCAGAATCTAGAAATCTTGGAAAGGGTTGTAGAGTTTTAGTCGTAGGGCAACTACATATGCCAGTAATTCCAGGAATATAGCCCTGGATACCGTACACCAGCCGTGACAGTTTGAATACAATCGGATGAGGCGTTCTCGTGTTATGGGAGGAATAAAGACGAGAATTTGGAAGAAAAATAGAACTCTAGCAATTACTTGAGGGTATCCCTTCGGGGATACCTGATAAATGTCAACTCTGACCGCCAGTGTCTTTCAGTGCTGACGTAATTCTGACGTACGTCATACATAGGCACCAGTGTGAGTGTTGTGTTGGTGACGTTTTTCGGTAGTTTTGCGTCTCCAGCGACGCGTTTCCTGTACATACTTATGTTACCTCAGCCTGAAAATACTCACAGCCATTTGTATGTCCTTGTATTGTAGTGTGTCTGTGTTGCAGTATGTCTGTGTTGTAGTGTGTCTGTGTTGTATTGTGTCTGTGTTGTAGTGTGTCTGTGTTGTATTGTGTCTGTGTTGTAGTGTGTCTGTGTTGTAGTGTGTCTGTGTTGTAGTGTGTCTGTGTTGTAGTGTGTCTGTGTTGTAGTGTGTCTGTGTTGTAGTGTGTCTGTGTTGTAGTGTGTCTGTGTTGTAGTGTGTCTGTGTTGTAGTATGTCTGTGTTGTAGTGTTTCTGTGTTGTATTGTGTCTGTGTTGTTCTTTGTCTATGTTGTATTGTGTCTGTGTTGTAGTGTGTCTGTGTTGTAGTGTGTCTGTGTTGTAGTGTGTCTGTGTTGTAGTGCGTCTGTGTTGTATTGTGTCTGTGTTGTAGTGTGTCTGTGTTGTAGTGTGTCTGTGTTGTAGTGTGTCTGTGTTGTAGTGTGTGTTGTAGTGTGTTTGTGTTGTAGTGTGTCTGTGTTGTAGTATGTCTGTGTTGTAGTGTTTCTGTGTTGTATTGTGTCTGTGTTGTAGTGTGTCTGTGTTGTAGTGTGTCTGTGTTGTAGTGTGTCTGTGTTGTAGTGTGTGTTGTAGTGTGTCTGTGTTGTAGTGTGTCTGTGTTGTAGTGTGTGTTGTAGTGTGTCTGTGTTGTAGTGTGTCTGTGTTGTAGTATGTCTGTGTTGTAGTATGTCTGTGTTGTAGTGTTTCTGTGTTGTATTGTGTCTGTGTTGTAGTGTGTCTGTGTTGTAGTGTGTCTGTGTTGTAGTGTGTCAGTGTTGTAGTGTGTCTGTGTTGTAGTGTGTATGTGTTGTAGTGTGTCTGTGTTGTAGTGTGTCTGTGTTGTAGTGTGTCTGTGTTGTAGTGTGTCTGTGTTGTAGTGTGTCTGTGTTGTAGTGTGTCAGTGTTGTAGTGTGTCAGTGTTGTAGTGTGTCTGTGTTGTAGTGTGTCTGTGTTGTAGTGTGTCTGTGTTGTAGTGTGTCTGTGTTGTAGTGTGTCTGTGTTGTAGTGTGTCTGTGTTGTAGTGTGTCTGTGTTGTAGTGTGTCAGTGTTGTAGTGTGTCAGTGTTGTAGTGTGTCTGTTTTGTAGTGTGTCTGTGTTGTAGTGTGTCTGTGTTGTAGTGTGTCTGTGTTGTAGTGTGTCAGTGTTGTAGTGTGTCAGTGTTGTAGTGTGTCTGTGTTGTAGTGTGTCTGTGTTGTAGTGTGTCTGTGTTGTAGTGTGTCAGTGTTGTAGTGTGTCTGTGTTTCAGTATGTCTGTGTTGTAGTGTGTCTGTGTTGTATTGTGTCTGTGTTGTAGTGTGTCTGTGTTGTATTGTGTCTGTGTTGTAGTGTGTCTGTGTTGTAGTGTGTCTGTGTTGTAGTGTGTCTGTGTTGTAGTGTGTCTGTGTTGTAGTGTGTCTGTGTTGTAGTGTGTCTGTGTTGTAGTGTGTCTGTGTTGTAGTGTGTCTGTGTTGTAGTATGTCTGTGTTGTAGTGTTTCTGTGTTGTATTGTGTCTGTGTTGTTCTTTGTCTATGTTGTATTGTGTCTGTGTTGTAGTGTGTCTGTGTTGTAGTGTGTCTGTGTTGTAGTGTGTCTGTGTTGTAGTGCGTCTGTGTTGTATTGTGTCTGTGTTGTAGTGTGTCTGTGTTGTAGTGTGTCTGTGTTGTAGTGTGTCTGTGTTGTAGTGTGTGTTGTAGTGTGTTTGTGTTGTAGTGTGTCTGTGTTGTAGTATGTCTGTGTTGTAGTGTTTCTGTGTTGTATTGTGTCTGTGTTGTAGTGTGTCTGTGTTGTAGTGTGTCTGTGTTGTAGTGTGTCTGTGTTGTAGTGTGTGTTGTAGTGTGTCTGTGTTGTAGTGTGTCTGTGTTGTAGTGTGTGTTGTAGTGTGTCTGTGTTGTAGTGTGTCTGTGTTGTAGTATGTCTGTGTTGTAGTATGTCTGTGTTGTAGTGTTTCTGTGTTGTATTGTGTCTGTGTTGTAGTGTGTCTGTGTTGTAGTGTGTCTGTGTTGTAGTGTGTCAGTGTTGTAGTGTGTCTGTGTTGTAGTGTGTATGTGTTGTAGTGTGTCTGTGTTGTAGTGTGTCTGTGTTGTAGTGTGTCTGTGTTGTAGTGTGTCTGTGTTGTAGTGTGTCTGTGTTGTAGTGTGTCAGTGTTGTAGTGTGTCAGTGTTGTAGTGTGTCTGTGTTGTAGTGTGTCTGTGTTGTAGTGTGTCTGTGTTGTAGTGTGTCTGTGTTGTAGTGTGTCTGTGTTGTAGTGTGTCAGTGTTGTAGTGTGTCAGTGTTGTAGTGTGTCTGTTTTGTAGTGTGTCTGTGTTGTAGTGTGTCTGTGTTGTAGTGTGTCTGTGTTGTAGTGTGTCAGTGTTGTAGTGTGTCAGTGTTGTAGTGTGTCTGTGTTGTAGTGTGTCTGTGTTGTAGTGTGTCTGTGTTGTAGTGTGTCAGTGTTGTAGTGTGTCTGTGTTGTAGTGTGTCAGTGTTGTAGTGTGTCTGTGTTGTAGTGTGTCAGTGTTGTAGTGTGTCTGTGTTGTAGTGTGTCAGTTTTGTAGTGTGTCTGTGTTGTAGTGTGTCTGTGTTGTAGTGTGTCAGTGTTGTAGTGTGTCTGTGTTGTAGTGTGTCAGTGTTGTAGTGTGTCTGTGTTGTAGTGTGTCAGTGTTGTAGTGTGTCTGTGTTGTAGTGTGTCAGTGTTGTAGTGTGTCTGTGTTGTAGTGTGTCAGTGTTGTAGTGTGTCTGTGTTGTAGTGTGTCAGTGTTGTAGTGTGTCTGTGTTGTAGTGTGTCTGTGTTGTAGTGTGTCAGTGTTGTAGTGTGTCTGTGTTGTAGTGTGTCAGTGTTGTAGTGTGTCTGTGTTGTAGTGTGTCAGTGTTGTAGTGTGTCTGTGTTGTAGTGTGTCAGTGTTGTAGTGTGTCTGTGTTGTAGTGTGTCAGTGTTGTAGTGTGTCAGTGTTGTAGTGTGTCTGTGTTGTAGTGTGTCTGTGTTGTAGTGTGTCTGTGTTGTAGTGTGTCTGTGTTGTAGTGTGTCAGTGTTGTAGTGTGTCAGTGTTGTAGTGTGTCTGTGTTGTAGTGTGTCTGTGTTGTAGTGTGTCTGTGTTGTAGTGTGTCTGTGTTGTAGTGTGTCTGTGTTGTAGTGTGTCTGTGTTGTAGTGTGTCTGTGTTGTAGTGTGTCTGTGTTGTAGTGTGTCTGTGTTGTAGTGTGTCTGTGTTGTAGTGTGTCTGTGTTGTAGTGTGTCTGTGTTGTAGTATGTCTGTGTTGTAGTGTGTCTGTGTTGTAGTGTGTCCGTGTATTAAAGTATTTGTACACACACACACGACTACAACATATGGACACAGTGTGTGTGTGTGTGTGTGTGTGTGTGTGTGTGTGTGTGTGTGTGTGTGTGTGTGAGTGAGTGCCACTGAGCCAGCGTGTGTGGCACCCAGCTTTAACAGTGTCATGCAGACTTGAGAGTTACTCCCCTAGTCTTAATCCTCTGACAATTGGCACTACCACGGGTGCCTCTCCACTCCTGTTCTGGCTAGGTGAACTGGCACAACAAACCAGACTTAGCAGAGTACAGCACAGTACAGCAAGGACTTAGTACGGCACACTACAGCAGAGCCCAGAGACCCCGTACAGCACAGAGCAACAGGGACTAACTACAGTATAGCACATATGGGGGTCTGTACAACACAGTACGGCACAGACTTAGTACAACACAGTACAGCACAGATCCTGCACCCTCAGAGTGAAGGACTTCATTCCAAAATTTTCCCCGCAGTTGTTCACCAGCTGTGAAATCCGTGTCAGAAGCCAGCTGGGTTAATAAGCAAAACAGCAAAGAAGTCAGAATGTGTCATCGCCTCTTTAACATCCACTTAACTTCTTCTGTCAAGAAGGTAGTTAAGGCAGTCTGTCACGGAACGTAGGGAAGTGTGTAGTCATCTGTTGTACCTGGTAGGTAGGTATCTTGTTGTAGCCTGGTAGGTAGGTATCTTGTAGCCTGGTAGGTAGGTATCTTGTTGTAGCCTGGTAGGTAGGTATCTTGTAGCCTGGTAGGTAGGTATCTTGTTGTAGCCTGGTAGGTAGGTATCTTGTAGCCTGGTAGGTAGGTATCTTGTTGTAGCCTGGTAGGTAGGTATCTTGCTGTAGCCTGGTAGGTAGGTATCTTGTAGCCTGGTAGGTAGGTATCTTGTTGTAGCCTGGTAGGTAGGTATCTTGTAGCCTGGTAGGTAGGTATCTTGCTGTAGCCTGGTAGGTAGGTATCTTGCTGTAGCCTGGTAGGTAGGTATCTTGCTGTAGCCTGGTAGGTAGGTATCTTGCTGTAGCCTGGTAGGTAGGTATCTTGCTGTAGCCTGGTAGGTAGGTATCTTGCTGTAGCCTGGTAGGTAGGTATCTTGCTGTAGCCTGGTAGGTAGGTATCTTGTAGCCTGGTAGGTAGGTATCTTGTTGTAGCCTGGTAGGTAGGTATCTTGTTGTAGCCTGGTAGGTAGGTATCTTGCTGTAGCCTGGTAGGTAGGTATCTTGTAGCCTGGTAGGTAGGTATCTTGTTGTAGCCTGGTAGGTAGGTATCTTGCTCTAGCCTGGTAGGTAGGTATCTTGCTGTAGCCTGGTAGGTAGGTATCTTGTTGTAGCCTGGTAGGTAGGTATCTTGTAGCCTGGTAGGTAGGTATCTTGCTGTAGCCTGGTAGGTAGGTATCTTGTAGCCTGGTAGGTAGGCATCTTGTTGTAGCCTGGTAGGTAGGTATCTTGTTGCAGCCTGGTAGGTAGGTATCTTGTTGTAGCCTGGTAGGTAGGTATCTTGTTGTAGCCTGGTAGGTAGGTATCTTGTTGTAGCCTGGTAGGTAGGTATCTTGCTGTAGCCTGGTAGGTAGGTATCTTGCTGTAGCCTGGTAGGTAGGCATCTTGCTGTAGCCTGGTAGGTAGGTATCTTGTTGTAGCCTGGTAGGTAGGTATCTTACTGTAGCCTGGTAGGTAGGTATCTTGCTGTAGCCTGGTAGGTAGGTATCTTGTTGCAGCCTGGTAGGTAGGTATCTTGCTGTAGCCCGGTAGGTAGGTATCTTGCTGTAGCCTGGTAGGTAGGCATCTTGCTGTAGTCTAGTAAAGAAGCGTCTTGTTGTAGCCTGGTAGAGAGGGAGGTGTAGTCATCTGATGACCCGTTTTGGGAGTGAACCCTTCGGTCGCGTGACTGGCGTCTTTTCTGACGCACACGTCGGAGTGCGTACAGAGAGCAACAACAACCTGAGTGATCAGGCCAATATAAAGCGCGAGACTGGAGAACGGATCGAGGGGAAGAGGCGACTTCTTGTTATTATTCCTATAATCATAGGTACAGTGAGATTCCTACAGTCACAGGTACAGTGACTTCTCAGAGGATACAAGACCCACATCTAGCATCGTAAGCTAACTTAACACTGAAAATAGCAAAGAAATGAGAGAAATACTGATGTTACATTACGTCTCAGTGTTCAGTGAGTTATTACCCCACACTGGAGGTATTAATGAACGAGACTCAAGACGCTGCCGACATCCTAGACTTGACGAAATCCTCGTTCTATTTGACTTCGAAGAAGCCACCGATTATTCACCCAGGTACTCTGCCCCAGGACTAGACTAGAGGAAATCCACAGTCATCAAGAATTACATGAAATGACCATCGTTCACCTTAAAATATTCTCTGGAGAAGGACTATAGATACAGGCAATTATCCCACTGCCCTTAGAAAGTGGAAGTGTAGCCCCACTCTACACAGGTAGCCTCACTCCACTCAGGTAGCCTTACTCCACACAGGTAGCAGTAAAGTAAACACGGATCACATATCCTGAAAAGCCCTGACATCCCACGATATCAGGATCTCTGGAAGGGTAGTATGAAGCAAGACCGCAAATCACACTGACCTGTGAGATTTTAGGACTTTCTTGCCATGGGTTCAAGTTCCCCCCCGTTCCATGATGTGTTTTGTAATCGTGTGTTGTTTTGTAACCATATTATTAAGATTATTACGCAGCTGCTGTGTAACCCAGGCCAGCATGGGTTTAGAGCAGGTCGCTCCTGCCTCTCTCAGTCGCTGGACCATCATGTTATGGTCTTATATAACAAGAAAACTGTAATACAGAGACATTGAAAAAACCTTTGACAAGACTGACCATGGGGGTTAACAGCACACATTATGCGTCTGAGAGAAAATTTTGGAAACTGAATAGATGGATGTTGAGCTTTATAATAAACAGAACCCAAAGTGCAATGGTAAACAGAATCAAATTTACCACTGCTACAATGGAAAGTTCTGTTCCTCAAGGCAGGGTATTGCCCTCACCTCTTTTTCAACTAACTTGGAGTTTATCTGGCGTTGCTTTCAGAGGTCAGTGCCCCCGCGGCCCGGTCCCAGACCAGGCCTCCTCCTGGTTGCTGGCCTGACCCATTAACTTGTTAATACAAGCCGTCTCACAGTCCAACGTATGCACCAAAACCCGGCTGATCAGGAACTGTTTTAGAGGTATCAGTAGTGTTCTGTCTCGAAGGCAGCCGTGGCTTTGTTGGTAATCTCCTTTATGTATGAAGGGAGGTGAAGATGTCGACAGAGACATAAACCATAGCACTGTAACATGATTTGTAAGATGTAACTAGCACTGTAAACCTGAAGGGGCACGTCAGTTCCCCCGTCTTCTAATATGCTCATTTTTCCACTATGATCTATCTTGTCCATAATTACTAATTTACTTAATAATTACTAATTTACTTAATTCATGGTGCGACGTGGGTTTACTCGGAGAGAATTTAGAAGTGTAAGGGGACCAAGACTTTTTATCACCATCCCTTCGTGTATAGCGGGAATTATTTAAGAGGAAAACTTGGTAAGTTTCTCTAGCCAGTTCCTGATGAGCCAGGCTGTGGTGCTTGGGCTGAACTACGTGCGGCCGGCACCAGCAGCCTGGTTGATCAGGCCAGCAACCTGTAGGACTGGTCGGGGACCGGCAGCGGAGGGGGGCAACCTCCCCCCTCGCCCCCACATTTACCCCTTCCTTGTCATCAACCTAACTCTCACCCTAAAACCCGCCACCCATCCTCCCCTAGCTACACTTGCTAAACCACCCCCCACCCCCACCCCCACACTCGCTGTCCACCCCCACACTCGCTGTCCACCACCACCCCCACACTCGCTGTCCACCACCACCCCCACCGTCGCTGTCCACCACCACCCCCACAATCGCTGTCCACCACCACCCCCACCATCGCTGTCCACCACCACCCCCACCGTCGCTGTCCACCACCACCCCCACCGTCGCTGTCCACCACCACCCCCACACTCGCTGTCCACCACCACCCCCACCGTCGCTGTCCACCACCACCCCCACCGTCGCTGTCCACCCTCACCCCCACCCTCGCTGTCCACCACCACCCCCACAATCGCTGTCCACCCCCACCCCCACACTCGCTGTCCACCCCCACCCCCACACTCGTTGGCCACCACCACCCCCACACTCGCTGTCCACCCTCACCCCCACACTCGCTGTCCACCCCCACCCCCACACTCGCTGTCCACCACCACCCCCACCCTCGCTGTCCACCCTCACCCCCACCCTCGCTGTCCACCACCACCCCCACACTCGCTGTCCACCCCCACCCCCACACTCGCTGTCCATCCTCACCCCCACACTCGCTGTCCACCCCACCCCCACACTCGCTGTCCACCCCCACCCCCACACTCGCTGTCCACCCTCACCCCCACACTAGCTGTCCACCACCACCCCCCACACTGGCTGTCCACCCCCACCACCACCCTGGCTGTCCACCCCCACACGGGCTGTCCACCCCCCACTGGCTGTCCACCCCCCACACTGGCTGTCCACCCCCACACTGGCTGTCCACCCCCACACTGGCTGTCCACCCCCACCCCCACACTGGCTGTCCACCCCCCACACTGGCTGTCCACCCCCACACTGGCTGTCCACCCCCACACTGGCTGTCCACCCCCACACTGGCTGTCCACCCCACACTGGCTGTCCACCCCCACACTGGCTGTCCACCCCCACACTGGCTGTCCACCCCCACACTGGCTGTCCACCCCCACACTGGCTGTCCACCCCCACCCCCACATAGTGGAGGTAGCCACTCATAACGTTATATATTTAGATGCGAGGCGAGAGTATTTTGGTGTTGGCATAGTGCTGGTACCTGGTGGGGGAGGTGGGGGGCGGTGGTGGGGAAGGTGGTGGGGGGAGGTGGGGGGAGGTGGGGGGAGGTGGTGGGGAAGGTGGTGGGGAAGGTGGTGGGGAAGAGTGGCAACAGGTGAATCTGTCTACCTGATGGTCATGTGAAAGAGAGAGAGAGAGAGAGAGAGAGATTATTATTATTATTATAATCAAGGGGGAAGCGCTAAACCCGGAGGATTATACAGCGCCTGGGGGGGGGGGATGTGGAAGGCATTCAGGCTTAATTCGGGGAACTGGAGCACAGATCCAATTCCCAAAATCAAGAGCCCCTCACCAACATCAAGGAACCTTCCTTGAGGGGAGAGAGAGAGAGAGAGATCCATTATCTACATTAATGACCTTAATAAAGGAAATACAGACATGAGCAAGTTTGTCGATGATACAAAACTTGACGGAATGATCAAGTCTGCGGAGAGCACCAATCAACTCCACGAGGATCTCGACAAATTAATGTCTTGACAGATAAAGTTCAGTGTGGACAAGTGTCAAGTCCTAGTTGGGTATCTTCGACGATGAAACGTTTCGCCTTCACAGCAGGCTTCTTCATTACTAAAGAAATAAAGATACACAACTGTGCACAAGTTACGTACGGTAGTGCACCTGACGGTGGTAGAGGCAGACAGCATCCTGAGACAGCACTCTCCTTCAACCTGGTAGAGGCGAGTCTGGCAAATGCTGACCATGAGTGATACCACATCGCCTCAGCACTTGGCGGGCTCGTCTGTGATTGGTCAATGAACCAAGGTACTGACTTAACGATGGGGCCCCTAAAGATCGTTAAACCCTTAGCACCCGGTTTGCTGGTTGGGAGGCAGCCTATATGGGAGTGTCCACATACGCCGAATTACACACAGTCTTTACATGCCACAACCCTGGAAGATATAAATAAATTAGGTGATCACACATAGTGAAAAGGACTTAGGAGTCATGGTAAACAGAAACCTAAAGCCTAAGTGTGCGCAATAAGGCTAACAGATTACAAGGATTTATTTCAAGATATGTAAGTAACAGAAGTCAAAAAGTCATTATACAGCTCTTTAAGATCACTAATGAGGCCTAACTTGGTCTCACTACAGGATGGATATATATTTACTGGAGAACATACAGAGAACTATGACTAAAATGATCCACTGTATAAGGAATCTCCAATATTAAAATAGACTTAGAGCCTTGAATCTCCACTCTCTGGAGAGACGTAGACTGAGGGGAGAATCATCGAAGTGTATAAGTGGATGACGGGCATAAACAAAGATCGTAAAAAATTAAGAGGATATTGAATCAGGTAAGAAACAGAAATAACTGATTTAAGTTAAATTTAGATTTGGAATGGACATGGATTCGACTCCGTGGAACTGAACTCTTCTCCAGGCTGATGGACTGACTACCTCAAATACTTTTTCTCCAAGCTTGATGGACTAATTACATCATCTTTAAGATACCCAACTGTTGCACTGTTGGCAACGGCTTATGCACTGACCTGGAGTTTCATGACTCCCTCGCCTTAGGTTCTAACCCCACCCGTACCGTGGTTCCTCCAGTGTTACGTCCTTTTGTCCTTTGTAAATCTAAACTTACCAAGTTTAAAAGCGTTACTTCTGGCTCTTACTTGATGCGACAATCTCAATACTTTATTTATATCAATGATAATCTTCTCTGATTCCTGAGTAACAGCTCTCAGATGTCGCACAAGTGTCTCAGTCTTCATCTTGTAGGTCTTCTAAACCCTTTACATCATCTCTCAGGTGTTAAAAATCACCTCAGGTGTTAATAACCACCTCGGGTGTTAGAAAAGTGTACCACAGGTGTTAAGGTGCATCTCAGGTGTTGAGAGGAGGCGCTGAGAGGTACAAACACAACAAATCAGCCGCTTGGGGAGTGTAACAAGACAGGAAGCTTCTCACTAACTTATTACACACACACTCAGCACTGACCACAACCTACCACAACAATGGTCTTTCTCGCTAAGTGTCCTGGGAAATGTGGGCAATTACTTGGTGTAGGTGTGGGGAGGTGGGGGGAGTTCTTGGTGTGGGGGTGGTGGAGGGGCCACTGCTGTTCTTAGGAACAGCAGTGGCCCTAATACCGATCCCTGCACGACCCCACTTCCGCTGCCTCATCCCTTACTGTTACTCACTCTCGTGTCATTCAGCTGCTCCCTCAAGCACTGGAACACTCACCCTTTTAACTCAAAATCTGTTTTAACTTCCGGACTAGTCTCTGACGTGGTACTGTATCATGGGTTCTGAACGACCAACCCAAAAAGAGTCTAGTGTTTCGTTCCACTCTTTACTGATGTAGACAGACCTCAGCAGACTGCGGATGTCTGCCAGACAAGTGACTTCTGCAGTTCAACCCAAACAAATGCAAAGCTGCGCGATTTGGGAGAAGGAGAAGAGGACAAATGAAACACGAAGTGCAGCATGAGTGGATGACAGATGCAAATATCAGAATGAACGGGATCTGTGAGTAAATATAACACCGAACTTATTACCAGAGGTATACGTTAAGTATATAACCACAGCAGCGTGTGAAAGATTAGAAAACCACTGAAGAGTATTTAGAAACTCGAATGAAGATTCCTTCAGAACGTTATACACGACAGATGATTGGCCAGTCATTGAGCACGCGGCACCAGTATGCAGCCCACACCTGGTCAAGCACGTGAAGAAATTTGAAAAAGTCTAAAAGACTTGAAACCAAACTAGTACCGGAAGTGAGAGGAATATATTACAAGGGAAGGTTGAAGAAACTAAATCTAACCACCTTGGTTAGAGTAGGACAAGAGAGAGGCATGATTACGACATACAAAATCTTGAGAAGAATTGATAGGTTTGATAAAGACTGAATTAAGTGGACTAAGGTTCAAGGGGACACAAGTGGAAGCTGAAGACACACCTACTGTAGATACGACATGGCCCAGGAAGCCAGAAATCAGCGATGCCGATCAAAGCAGTGTAGGAGGTGAAGGGTGGCCCAGGAACTGAAGCTCGACCCCCCGTGACCACCGTGAGCACATTCCTTACGTTTAAGATAATAATAATAATCTTTATTTCTACAAGTACATGTGATACAACTTATACAGACCATAGCTGACATCAATGACATACTACTATATAGAGGCGCCATTAGTACAATAAGAGAAAGCACAATAAACGTCCGGGGCCCAAGACTGTTCAACAGCCTCCCACCAGCCATAAGGGGAATTACCAATAGACCCCTGGTTGTCTTCAAGTGGGAGCTGGACAGATACCTAAAGTCAGTGCCGGATCAGCCAGGCTGTGGTTCATACGTTCGATTACGTGCGACCAGCAGTAACAGCCTGGTTGATCAGGCCCTGATCCACCAGGAGGTCTGGTCATGGACCGGGCCGCGGGGGCGTTGATCTCCGGAATACCCTCCAGGTAGACTCCAGGTATATATCTCACCTTTCTATCAGTTTTCTCCCCCCTTACGTCTTCCCTTCCCCCTTCCCCCTTCCTAGCTACCCCCTTCTCTCTATCCCCTCCTCCCTATCCCCCACCTCTCTATCCCCTCCTCCCTACCCCCTCCCCTACGCCTCCTCCCTATCCCTCACCCCTTATCCCTCTCCTTACCCTTCCTCCCTACCCCCCTCTTCCCTACCCCCTCCCTATTTCCTAGCGACTAAGAAGGTAAATTTGGTCGCCTCTCTGATACTGGACAAGGTTAAGTCTTCCGTTTATTTCCTGTTGGTTGACAGCAACGTTGACCTGTTGCTGTCAGACACCCCACTGTCTGTGGAAGAGGATTATGGGGGGGGGGTGAAGCCAGGAGAGAAAGGAGCAGGAAAGGAAGGGAGATGAGAGTTTAAGGGGAAGTTTGCTGGTGGCTGGAGTGGTAGCGCACTCAGCTCACACACTGAGGGTCCGCAGTTCGATCCCAGGTACGGGTGAAAACATCAGGGGTGTGTTTCCTTACGACTCCTGCTGTCCATATTCACCTAACATACGTAACTAGGTGTTAGTTGACATTGTGGGTCGCATCCAGGGGACAAAAATGACCTAATTTGCCCGTAATGCTCTACATAACAAGGGACTTTCTATATAGTATGTCACTGATGTCAGCTAGGTCTGTAGCTTTGTATACGTACTTGTAGAAATAAAGATTATTATTATTATTATTATTATTATTATTATTATTATTATTATTATTATTATCCTAATATTCTGAATGATGGCTACACAGTGGGGACAAGAGCTAGCTATGCTTGCCCTGTTGTACTCCATCACGCAAGATGCGTCAGCCTCAGCTGGGAGACTTCAGTGGTGATAATGAGGATATCAGGTATTCCAGCAAGACTTCAGCAGCTATGGGAGCCTTAGGGAGAGAGAGAGAGAGAGAGAGAGAGAGAGAGAGAGAGAGAGAGAGAGAGAGAGAGAGAGAGAGAGAGAGAGAGAGGTGGGGGGGGGGGATAGGAGTGGTTATAAACGAAACTGAACGAAATCCAAAACACTTTTTCTTAAATACAACACACAAAGCATAGAAACACACACATACATCTCCACTAGTGACTTCTCGCTTAAAGACGAAGTGAGTAACATGATCTTCAGTGATCCAATAATCAGTATCAATGATCCACTAACAAGTATCAACCCCTAAGTTTGTGAATGACTTCCGGCATTATCCAAATCACTGAAGGATCTTGAATCAGCAGGTTGAACACATGCATTCACAACAGCTGCTACAACCCAGGGAAGCCACCGGCCTGGTGCAGGTAGCTCCTACCTCTAACAATTGCTAAATCATTGCATGGTCTTGGATGCACTGCATGGCCATGCTGAATGTTGATGAGTGCACTCAGGCTTTGCAAGAGCCTTCCACGAGTGCAACAATAGTGTGATAACGCACAAAACACTGTAAAAGGAGAAACTGGAAACATTAAGTCAATCTACAAGATTGATGGACTGAACACATCGACTCCAGGTTGAGGGACTGATTACCTCATTCTCCTCCTCTCCTTACGCCTTCCTCTTTGTATTGGACTGATGAAGCCACTGTGTGGCGAAACGTTTCCTGAATAAAGATTCCCATATGCTGCATAAGTGTCTCAATCTTCAACTTGTCGGTTTTTCAAACCATTCACCACAATAAGTCAATCTGTTTGACTTCTCCGGGTTAAATTCGTGGGTAATTTACATATATATTTACTGTGTATGGTAATTTGTGTAGCTGTATTCATGTGTATTTGTGCCTAAATAAACTTGCTTACTTACTTACCTACTTAACAGTAAACAGAGGGAAATCAGGAGATAGTCACGGTGGAAAGCTCTGTGAGCCTAAGACACAATACTTGCTACAGTTCTCTTTCTCGTATCTTACACAGCCATATACATAAATCATGGCACTGTATCATCCTTTGTAGCCGATTCTAGAGTCAGTATGAGTGTGGCATCCATTGTGAACACTCTGCTCCCAGGCTGACACAAGCCGAGTCCTTAACTCGGCTGCAGATATGACATACACTGAAGACAAATTTCAGTTTCTCTGTTATGGAAGATGACAGGAAACAAACACTGGAACAGTGTTAAACAAACTCAAATCACTCAAAAGATAAGCTTAGTGTGAGAGACCTGGGAGTAATAATGTAAGAAGATCTCACTTTCAAGAATCACAACGATGTTATCACACTAAGAAGTGAACTGATAGGCTGGATAACTAGAACCTTCAAATTAACAGTGATACTCTTTAGGTCATCTGTTCTCTCTAGGCTGGAATATTGTTGCATACTAACAACCCCTTTTAATGGAATTGCAGACCTGTAGAATGCACAGAGAACCTTCACTGCTCGGATAAATTCAGTCAGGCATTTAAATTACTGGGAGTGCCGTAAGGTCCCTGCCAATGTACTCCCTGGAACATAGGCAAGAAAGATACTTCATAATTTACACCTGAAAAATTCAGGGAAGACTAGTTCCAAACCCAGGGTAATCAAGGGTAACCCAAAAAGGTCGTTAGGGCCCCTCCCGTAGGACGCGACCTCCAACAACTGATTAATTAGCTGGTACCTGTTTTCTGCTAGGTGAAGAGGGAACAGTATGTGTAAGGTAGCTTTCCCGAACATTTCTTCCACCCCTCCTCCACCCGCCCCCTGGATTAAACCTGAGTTCTTTCGGTTATGAGCCGAACGCTATATTAGATTCTAGGAACTAGTAACTAGGTACCTAGATGGTTATGGGTAAATGGGAGGGAAGGAGGTTTAGTGGGTGAGCCAGCTGCCGGGTGCACCAGCTGTCAGGTGAGCCAGCTGCCGGGTGCACCAGCTGTCAGGTGAGCCAGCTGCCGGGTGCACCAGCTGTCAGGTGAGCCAGCTGCCGGGTGCACCAGCTGTCAGGTGAGCCAGCTGCCG
>NW_027195962.1:42500-57500 GCF_038502225.1 Cherax quadricarinatus | reverse complement strand
CTTGTATGTCGTTATCATGTCTCCCCTGACCCTTCTGTCCTCCAGTGTCGTCAGTCCGATTTCCCTTAACCTTTCCTCGTACGACATTCCCTTGAGCTCTGGGACTAGCCTTGTTGCAAACCTTTGTACTTTCTCTAACTTCTTGACGTGCTTGACCAGGTGTGGGTTCCAGACTGGTGCTGCATACTCCAGTATGGGTCTAACATACACAGTGTACAGTGTCTTGAACGATTCCTTATTAAGGTATCGGAACGCTATTCTCAGGTTTGCCAGGCGCCCGTATGCTGCAGCGGTTATTTGGTTGATGTGTGCCTCCGGTGATGTTCTCGGTGTTATGGTCACCCCAAGGTCTTTCTCCCTGAGTGAGGTCTGTAGTCTTTGTCCACCTAGCCTATATTCTGTCTGCGGTCTTCTTTGCCCCTCCCCAATCTTCATGACTTTGCATTTGGCTGGATTGAATTCGAGGAGCCAGTTACTGGACCACATGTCCAGCCTCTCCAGGTCTCTTTGCAGTCCTGCCTCATCCTCGTCTGATTTAATTCTTCTCATCAACTTCACGTCATCTGCGAACAGGGACACTTCAGAGTCTATTCCTTCCATCATGTCGTTCACATATATCAAAAATAGCACTGGTCCTAGAACTGACCCCTGTGGGACCCCGCTCGTAACAGGAGCCCACTGTGATACCTCTTCACGTACCATGACTCGTTGCTGTGTGTGTGTGTGTGTGTGTGTGTGTGTTGTGTGTGTTGTGTGTGTTGTAGTGTGTGTGTGTGTGTGTGTGTGTGTGTGTGTGTACTCACCTAGTTGTACTCACCTAGTTGAGGTTGCGGGGGTCGAGTCCGAGCTCCTGGCCCCGCCTCTTCACTGATCGCTACTAGGTCACTCTCCCTGAGCCGTGAGCTTTATCATACCTCTGCTTAAAGCTATGTATGGATCCTGCCTCCACTACATCGCTTCCCAAACTATTCCACTTACTGACTACTCTGTGGCTGAAGAAATACTTCCTAACATCCCTGTGATTCATCTGTGTCTTCAGCTTCCAACTGTGTCCCCTTGTTACTGTGTCCAATCTCTGGAACATCCTGTCTTTGTCCACCTTGTCAATTCCTCTCAGTATTTTGTATGTCGTTATCATGTCCCCCCTATCTCTCCTGTCCTCCAGTGTCGTCAGGTTGATTTCCCTTAACCTCTCCTCGTAGGACATACCTCTTAGCTCTGGGACTAGTCTTGTTGCAAACCTTTGCACTTTCTCTAGTTTCTTCACGTGCTTGGCTAGGTGTGGGTTCCAAACTGGTGCCGCATACTCCAATATGGGCCTAACGTACACGGTGTACAGGGTCCTGAATGATTCCTTATTAAGATGTCGGAATGCTGTTCTGAGGTTTGCTAGGCGCCCATATGCTGCAGCAGTTATTTGGTTGATGTGCGCTTCAGGAGATGTGCCTGGTGTTATACTCACCCCAAGATGTTTTTCCTAGAGTGAGGTTTGTATTCTCTGGCCCCCTAGACTGTACTACGTCTGCGCGCGCGCGTGTGTGTGTGTGTGTGTGTGTGTGTGTGTGTGTGTGTGTGTGTGTGTGTGTGTGTGTGTGTGTGTGTGTGTGTGTGTGTGTGTGTGTGTGTGTGTGTGTGTGCGTATGTGTACTCACCTAGTTGAGGTTGCGGGGGTCGAGTCCGAGCTCCTGGGCCCGCCTATTCACTGATCGCTACTAGGTCACTCTCCCTGAACCGTGAGCTTTATCATACCTCTGCTTAAAGCTATGTATGGATCCTGCCTCCACTACATCGCTTCCCAAACTATTCCACTTACTGACTACTCTGTGGCTGAAGAAATACTTCCTAACATCCCTGTGTGTGTGTGTGTGTGTACACGCACACAGGTATGACAAAGCTCGTGGAGCAGGGAGAGAGTGGACCTAGTAGCAACCAGTGAAGGGGCGGGGCCAGGAGCTGTGAATCGATCCCTGCAACCACAAATACGTGAGTACGCCATTTCGATTCTGAGAGATGGTAATTCCCAAGTGATAGTGACTCCAGTACTGCTGTGAGGTAACTGTTGAAGCTGCTACAGCTCAGGCTGACACTACTGACGTCTCTCTCCCAGCTCAGGTTGACACTACTGACGTCTCTCTCCCAG
Source organism: Cherax quadricarinatus (assembly GCF_038502225.1). Taxonomy (NCBI): domain Eukaryota; kingdom Metazoa; phylum Arthropoda; class Malacostraca; order Decapoda; family Parastacidae; genus Cherax; species Cherax quadricarinatus. Next base: position 55,360 of record NW_027195962.1, on the reverse strand, counting down.
CTCAGCCTGACACTGCTGACGTCTCTCTCCCAGCTCAGGCTGACACTACTGACGTCTCTCTCCCAGCTCAGGCTGACACTACTGACGTCTCTCTCCCAGCTCAGGCTGACACTACTGACGTCTCTCTCCCAGCTCAGCCTGACACTACTGACGTCTCTCTCCCAGCTCAGCCTGACACTACTGACGTCTCTCTCCCAGCTCAGGTTGACACTGCTGACGTCTCTCTCCCAGCTCAGGCTGACACTGCTGACGTCTCTCTCCCAGCTCAGCCTGACACTACTGACGTCTCTCTCCCAGCTCAGGTTGACACTGCTGACGTCTCTCTCCCAGCTCAGGCTGACACTGCTGACGTCTCTCTCCCAGCTCAGCCTGACACTGCTGACGTCTCTCTCCCAGCTCAGGCTGACACTGCTGACGTCTCTCTCCCAGCTCAGGCTGACACTGCTGACGTCTCTCTCCCAGCTCAGCCTGACACTGCTGACGTCTCTCTCCCAGCTCAGGCTGACACTGCTGACGTCTCTCTCCCAGCTCAGGCTGACACTGCTGACGTCTCTCTCCCAGCTCAGGTTGACACTACTGACGTCTTTCTCCCAGCTTAGGTTGACACTACTGACGTCTCTCTCCCAGCTCAGGTTGACACTACTGACGTCTTTCTCCCAGCTTAGGTTGACACTACTGACGTCTCTCTCCCAGCTTAGATTGACACTACTGACGTCTCTCTCCCAGCTCAGGTTGACACTACTGACGTCTCTCTCCCAGCTAAGGTTGACACTACTGACGTCTTTCTCCCAGCTTAGGTTGACACTACTGACGTCTCTCTCCCAGCTCAGGTTGACACTACTGACGTCTTTCTCCCAGCTCAGGCTGACACTACTGACGTCTCTCTCCCAGCTCAGGTTGACACTACTGACGTCTTTCTCCCAGCTCAGGTTGACACTACTGACGTCTCTCTCTCCCAGCTCAGGTTGACACTACTGACGTCTCTCTCTCCCAGCTCTAGTTGACACTACTGACGTCTCTCTCTCCCAGCTTAGGTTGACACTACTGACGTCTCTCTCCCAGCTCAGGTTGACACTACTGACGTCTCTCTCTCCCAGCTTAGGTTGACACTACTGACGTCTCTCTCTCCCAGCTCAGGTTGACACTACTGACGTCTCTCTCTCCCAGCTCTAGTTGACACTACTGACGTCTCTCTCTCCCAGCTTAGGTTGACACTACTGACGTCTCTCTCCCAGCTCAGGTTGACACTACTGACGTCTCTCTCTCCCAGCTTAGGTTAACACTACTGACGTCTCTCTCCCAGCTCAGGTTGACACTACTGACGTCTCTCTCCCAGCTCAGGTTGATACTACTGACGTCTCTCTCTCCCAGCTCAGGTTGTCACTACTGACGTCTCTCTCCCAGCTTAGGTTGACACTACTGACGTCTCTCTCCCAGCTCAGGTTGACACTACTGACGTCTTTCTCCCAGCTCAGGTTGACACTACTGACGTCTCTCTCCCAGCTCAGGTTGACACTACTGACGTCTTTCTCCCAGCTCAGGCTGACACTACTGACGTCTCTCTCCCAGCTCAGGTTGACACTACTGACGTCTTTCTCCCAGCTCAGGTTGACACTACTGACGTCTCTCTCCCAGCTCAGGTTGACACTACTGACGTCTTTCTCCCAGCTCAGGCTGACACTACTGACGTCTCTCTCCCAGCTCAGGTTGACACTACTGACGTCTTTCTCCCAGCTCAGGTTGACACTACTGACGTCTCTCTCCCAGCTCAGGTTGACACTACTGACGTCTCTCTCCCAGCTCAGGTTGACACTACTGACGTCTCTCTCCAAGCTCAGGTTGACACTACTGACGTCTTTCTCCCAGCTCAGGTTGACACTACTGACGTCTCTCTCCAAGCTCAGGTTGACACTACTGACGTCTTTCTCCCAGCTCAGGTTGACATTACTGACGTCTCTCTCCCAGCTCAGGCTGACACTACTGACGTCTCTTTCCCAGCTCAGGTTGACACTACTGACGTCTCTCTCCCAGCTCAGGTTGACATTACTGACGTCTCTCTCCCAGCTCAGGCTGACACTACTGACGTCTCTTTGCCAGCTCAGGTTGACACTACTGACGTCTCTCTCCGAGCTCAGGTTGACATTACTGACGTCTCTCTCCCAGCTCAGGTTGACACTACTGACGTCTCTCTCCCAGCTCAGGTTGACATTACTGACGTCTCTCTCCCAGCTCAGGCTGACACTACTGACGTCTCTCTCCCAGCTCAGGTTGACATTACTGACGTCTCTCTCCCAGCTCAGGCTGACACTACTGACGTCTCTCTCTCAGCTCAGGTTGACACTACTGACGTCTCTCTACCAGCTCAGGCTGACACTACTGACGTCTCTCTCCCAGCTCAGGTTGACATTACTGACGTCTCTCTCCCAGCTCAGGTTGACACTACTGACGTCTCTCTCCCAGCTCAGGTTGACACTACTGACGTCTCTCTCCCAGCTCAGGCTGACACTACTGACGTCTCTCACCCAGCTCAGGTTGACACTACTGACGTCTCTCTCTCCCAGCTCAGGCTGACAATACTGACGTCTCTCTCTCCCAGCTCAGGCTGACACTACTGACGTCTCTCTTCCAGCTCAGGCTGGCACTACTGAAGTCTCTCTCCCATGTCAGGCTGACACTACTGACGTCTCTCTCTCCCAGCTCAGGCTGACACTACTGACGTCTCTCTCTCCCAGCTCAGGCTGACACTACTGACGTCTCTCTCTCCCAGCTCAGGCTGGCACTACTGAAGTCTCTCTCCCAGCTTAGACTGACACTGCTGACGTCTTCCAGCTCAGGTTGACACTTTTGAAGTCTCCCCCAGCTCAAGCTGACGGTATTGAAGTCTCCCAGCTCAGGCTGACACTACTGACGTCTCTCTACCAGCTCAGGCTGACACTGCTGAAGTCTCCCAGCTCAAGCTGACACTACTGACGTCTCTCTACCAGCTCAGGCTGACACTACTGAAGTCTCCCAGCTCAAGCTGACACTACTGACGTCTCTCTACCAGCTCAGGCTGACACTACTGACGTCTCTCTACCAGCTCAGGCTGACACTACTGAAGTCTCTACGTCTTCTAGCTCAGGCTGACACTACTGACGTCTCTCTACCAGCTCAGGCTGACACTACTGAAGTCTCTACGTCTTCTAGCTCAGGTTGACACTACTGACGTCTCTCTACCAGCTCAGGTTGACACTACTGACGTCTCTCTCCCAGCTCAGGCTGACACTACTGAAGTCTCTACGTCTTCTAGCTCAGGCTGACACTACTGACGTCTCTCTACCAGCTCAGGCTGACACTACTGAAGTCTCTACGTCTTCTAGCTCAGGTTGACACTACTGACGTCTCTCTCCCAGCTCAGGTTGACACTACTGACGTCTCTCTCCCAGCTCAGGTTGACACTACTGACGTCTCTCTCCCAGCTCAGGCTGACACTACTGACGTCTCTCTACCAGCTCAGGTTGACACTACTGACGTCTCTCTCCCAGCTCAGGTTGACATTACTGACGTCTCTCTCCCAGCTCAGGCTGACACTACTGACGTCTCTTTGCCAGCTCAGGTTGACACTACTGACGTCTCTCTCCGAGCTCAGGTTGACATTACTGACGTCTCTCTCCCAGCTCAGGTTGACACTACTGACGTCTCTCTCCCAGCTCAGGTTGACATTACTGACGTCTCTCTCCCAGCTCAGGCTGACACTACTGACGTCTCTCTCCCAGCTCAGGTTGACATTACTGACGTCTCTCTCCCAGCTCAGGCTGACACTACTGACGTCTCTCTCCCAGCTCAGGTTGACACTACTGACGTTTCTCTCCCAGCTCAGGCTGACACTACTGACGTCTCTCACCCAGCTCAGGTTGACACTACTGACGTCTCTCTCTCCCAGCTCAGGCTGACAATACTGACGTCTCTCTCTCCCAGCTCAGGCTGACACTACTGACGTCTCTCTTCCAGCTCAGGCTGGCACTACTGAAGTCTCTCTCCCATGTCAGGCTGACACTACTGACGTCTCTCTCTCCCAGCTCAGGCTGACACTACTGACGTCTCTCTCTCCCAGCTCAGGCTGACACTACTGACGTCTCTCTCTCCCAGCTCAGGCTGGCACTACTGAAGTCTCTCTCCCAGCTTAGACTGACACTGCTGACGTCTTCCAGCTCAGGTTGACACTTTTGAAGTCTCCCCCAGCTCAAGCTGACGGTATTGAAGTCTCCCAGCTCAGGCTGACACTACTGACGTCTCTCTACCAGCTCAGGCTGACACTGCTGAAGTCTCCCAGCTCAAGCTGACACTACTGACGTCTCTCTACCAGCTCAGGCTGACACTACTGAAGTCTCCCAGCTCAAGCTGACACTACTGACGTCTCTCTACCAGCTCAGGCTGACACTACTGACGTCTCTCTACCAGCTCAGGCTGACACTACTGAAGTCTCTACGTCTTCTAGCTCAGGCTGACACTACTGACGTCTCTCTACCAGCTCAGGCTGACACTACTGAAGTCTCTACGTCTTCTAGCTCAGGTTGACACTACTGACGTCTCTCTACCAGCTCAGGTTGACACTACTGACGTCTCTCTCCCAGCTCAGGCTGACACTACTGACGTCTCTCTACCAGCTCAGGTTGACACTACTGACGTCTCTCTCCCAGCTCAGGCTGACACTACTGAAGTCTCTACGTCTTCTAGCTCAGGCTGACACTACTGACGTCTCTCTACCAGCTCAGGCTGACACTACTGAAGTCTCTACGTCTTCTAGCTCAGGTTGACACTACTGACGTCTCTCTCCCAGCTCAGGTTGACACTACTGACGTCTCTCTCCCAGCTCAGGTTGACACTACTGACGTCTCTCTCCCAGCTCAGGTTGACACTACTGACGTCTCTCTCCCAGCTCAGGTTGACACTACTGACGTCTCTCTCCCAGCTCAGGCTGACACTACTGACGTCTCTCTACCAGCTCAGGTTGACACTACTGACGTCTCTCTACCAGCTCAGGTTGACACTACTGACGTCTCTCTCCCAGCTCAGGCTGACACTACTGACGTCTCTCTCCCAGCTCAGGTTGACACTACTGACGTCTCTCTCCCAGCTCAGGTTGACACTACTGACGTCTCTCTCCCAGCTCAGGCTGACACTACTGACGTCTCTCTCCCAGCTCAGGTTGACACTACTGACGTCTCTCTCTCCCAGCTCAGGTTGACACTACTGACGTCTCTCTACCAGCTCAGGCTGACACTACTGAAGTCTCTACGTCTTCCAGCTCAGGCTGACACATTTCAACACATCATATAAGATCATCAGGCTGTGTGATGACGTATGAGGAATACTAGTCAAGTTTACCTCCTGGGCAACCATCACGGGGTAAACCCGGCTGGCACACTTCCGGAGTGTCGAAAATCTGCTCCGAGGAGCAGAAGTGAAACCCTGGGCGAGCCAAACGTACATCAACAGCTGGGCCAGCAGGCGAAGGCAGATTCCACGAGGGTCGAAATGTCGCTCGCTCTGCAGCTCTGGCTTTCGTTCACCAGGAAGCCCCGTACTGACGAGAGTACCTGTGTGATGGAGTACCTGTGTGATGGTGTACCTATGTGATGGTGTTCCTGTATGATGGAGTACCTGTGTGATGGAGTACCTGTGTGACGGAGTACCTGTGTGATGGAGTACTTGTGTGATGGAGTACCTGTGTGATGGTGTACCTGTGTGATGGAGTACCTGTGTGATGGAGTACCTGTGTGATGGAGTACCTGTGTGATGGAGTACCTGTGTGATGGTGTACCTGTGTGATGGTGTACCTGTGTGATGGAGTACCCGCGTGAAGGTGTACCTGTGTGATGGTGTACCTGTGTGATGGAGTACCCGCGTGAAGGTGTACCTGTGTGATGGAGTACCCGCGTGAAGGTGTACCTGTGTGATGGTGTACCTGTGTGATGGAGTACCCGCGTGAAGGTGTACCTGTGTGATGGAGTACCCGCGTGAAGGTGTACCTGTGTGATGGTGTACCTGTGTGATGGAGTACCCGTCCGCGACTCGTCACCCACACCACCACCCAGAGAACTGAGTTCCCCCGTGGGTCAGCACACGGCTAGTTAGGAGCTTGCAGTCAGCCCTGGTGGTGTCAGCGTCAGGAAAGTGTCTCCTGACACTCGTGAGGTGGTTAAGCCACCACCGGCTTCCCAGTGTTGCATACCCGTGGTTAAGCCACCACCGGCTTCCCAGTGTTGCATACCCGTGGTTAAGCCACCACCGGCTTCCCAGTGTTGCATACCCGTGGTTAAGCCACCACCGGCTTCCCAGTGTTGCATACCCGTGGTTAAGCCACCACCGGCTTCCCAGTGTTGCATACCCGTGGTTAAGCCACCACCGGCTTCCCAGTGTTGCATACCCGTGGTTAAGCCACCACCGGCTTCCCAGTGTTGCATACCCGTGGTTAAGCCACCACCGGCTTCCCAGTGTTGCATACCCGTGGTTAAGCCACCACTGGCTTACCGGAGGTAGAATTTACACTTCACTAACAAATGACCTGAAACATCCAAAACTGATTAAACTGGTCAGAAATTTATCCGTGTATATCTCTTTGCCTTCCCCGGCATCCCTTCTCCCCTTCATTCCCCTCTCCCTTCATTCCCCTCTCTTTTTATTTCCCTTCTTCCTTTATTCCCTCTCCCTTTAGTCCCTTCTCCCTTTAGCCCCCTCTCAGTTTATTCCCCTCTCCCTTCATTCCCCTCTCCCTTCATTCCCCTCTTCCTTCATTCCCCTCTCCCTTCATTCCCCTCTCCCTTCATTCCCCTCTCCCTTCATTCCCCTCTCCCTTCATTCCCCTCTCCCTTCATTCCCCTCTCCCTTCATTCCCCTCTCCCTTCATCCCTACACATTAAGGGAGACTTTAAAGGCAATGCATCTACTGTCCCCTCTGCATGATTGCAAATGGACCGCTGCAGTGCGCCTACCCTCACGGTTCTCAAAGTAACAGTAACTCCAGCTCCACTGGAAGGTACCGTAGCTGCTGAACCGTTAACGGTATGACTGACGATGTCCTCATTCTTCCTACCGAAGTCTCCCAGCCTCCTGTATGATGGAGTACCTGTGTGATGGAGTACCTGTGTGATGGAGTACCTGTGTGATGGAGTACCTGTGTGATGGAGTACCTGTGTGATGGAGTACCTGTGTGATGGAGTACCTGTGTGATGGAGTACCTGTGTGATGGAGTACCTGTGTGATGGAGTACCTGTGTGATGGAGTACCTGTGTGATGGAGTACCTGTGTGATGGAGTACCTGTGTGATGGAGTACCTGTATGATGGAGTACCTGTATGATGGAGTACCTGTGTGATGGAGTACCTGTGTGATGGAGTACCTGTATGATGGAGTACCTGTATGATGGAGTACCTGTGTGATGGAGTACCTGTGTGATGGAGTACCTGTATGATGGAGTACCTGTATGATGGAGTACCTGTGTGATGGAGTACCTGTATGATGGAGTACCTGTGTGATGGAGTACCTGTGTGATGGAGTACCTGTATGATGGAGTACCTGTATGATGGAGTACCTGTGTGATGGTGTACCTGTGTGATGGTGTACCTGTGTGATGGTGTACCTGTGTGATGGAGTACCTGTGTGATGGAGTACCTGTGTGATGGAGTACCTGTGTGATGGAGTACCTGTATGATGGAGTACCTGTGTGATGGAGTACCTGTGTGATGGAGTACCTGTATGATGGAGTACCTGTATGATGGAGTACCTGTATGATGGAGTACCTGTGTGATGGAGTACCTGTGTGATGGAGTACCTGTGTGATGGAGTACCTGCATGATGGAGTACCTGTATGATGGAGTACCTGTATGATGGAGTACCTGTATGATGGAGTACCTGTGTGATGGAGTACCTGTATGATGGAGTACCTGTATGATGGAGTACCTGTATGATGGAGTACCTGTATGATGGAGTACCTGTATGATGGAGTACCTGTATGATGGAGTACCTGTATGATGGAGTACCTGTGTGATGGAGTACCTGTATGATGGAGTACCTGTATGATGGAGTACCTGTATGATGGAGTACCTGTATGATGGAGTACCTGTATGATGGAGTACCTGTATGATGGAGTACCTGTATGATGGAGTACCTGTGTGATGGTGTACCTGTGTGATGGTGTACCTGTGTGATGGTGTACTTGTGTGATGGAGTACCTGTGTGATGGAGTACCTGTGTGATGGAGTACCTGTGTGATGGTGTACCTGTGTGATGGTGTTCCTGTATGATGGTGTTCCTGTATGATGGAGTACCTGTGTGATGGAGTACCTGTATGATGGAGTACCTGTATGATGGAGTACCTGTATGATGGAGTACCTGTATGATGGAGTACCTGTATGATGGAGTACCTGTATGATGGAGTACCTGTGTGATGGAGTACCTGTGTGATGGAGTACCTGTGTGATGGTGTACCTGTGTGATGGTGTTCCTGTATGATGGAGTACCTGTGTGATGGAGTACCTGTGTGACGGAGTACCTGTGTGATGGAGTACCTGTGTGATGGAGTACCTGTGTGATGGTGTACCTGTGTGATGGAGTACCTGTGTGATGGAGTACCTGTGTGATGGAGTACCTGTGTGATGGTGTACCTGTGTGATGGTGTACCTGTGTGATGGAGTACCCGCGTGAAGGTGTACCTGTGTGATGGAATACCTGTGTGATGGAGTACCTGTGTGATGGTGTACCTGTGTGATGGAGTACCTGTGTGATGGAGTACCTGTGTGATGGAGTACCTGTGCGATGGAGTACCTGTGTGATGGAGTACCTGTGTGATGAAGTACCTGTGTGATGGAGTACCTGTGTGATGGTGTACCTGTGTGATGGTGTACCTGTGTGATGGTGTACCTGTGTGATGGTGTACCTGTATACTGGAGTACCTGTGTGATGGAGTACCTGTGTGATGGTGTACCTGTGTGATGGTGTACCTGTATGATGGAGTACCTGTGTGATGGAGTACCTGTGTGATGGTGTACCTGTGTGATGGTGTACCTGTATGATGGAGTACCTGTGTGATGGAGTACCTGTGTGATGGAGTACCTGTGTGATGGAGTACCTGTGTGATGGAGTACCTGTGTGATGAAGTACCTGTGTGATGGAGTACCTGTGTGATGGTGTACCTGTGTGATGGTGTACCTGTGTGATGGTGTACCTGTATACTGGAGTACCTGTGTGATGGAGTACCTGTGTGATGGTGTACCTGTGTGATGGTGTACCTGTGTGATGGAGTACCTGTGTGATGGTGTACCTGTGTGATGGAGTACCTGTGTGATGAAGTACCTGTGTGATGGTGTACCTGTGTGATGGAGTACCTGTGTGATGAAGTACCTGTGTGATGGTGTACCTGTGTGATGGAGTACCTGTGTGATGAAGTACCTGTGTGATGGTGTACCTGTGTGATGGAGTACCTGTGTGATGGTGTACCTGTGTGATGGAGTACCTGTGTGATGAAGTACCTGTGTGATGGTGTACCTGTGTGATGGAGTACCTGTGTGATGAAGTACCTGTGTGATGGTGTACCTGTGTGATGAAGCACAACAGAGGGGAACACCGCTATGCTTTTGTTACCTCTGTGTAGCTACCATGTAGAATAAGGTAGCAGCACACTGCTGATGTATCTAGCTTTGGTAAATAAAGATAACTGCTGTCTCGGAGATAATGCTAACTGTATGATGGCAGTGTTAAAGTTTTGGTGTCAGGGGCTGACCTGCCGTGACCTCTTGTGATGCTGTGTGTGACCTCGCAAAACTGACATTTCTGGACCTTCCGTTATCTCGTAGACTGACCTTTACGTTATCTCGTAGATCTGACCTGCCGTGACCTCTTGTGATGCTGTGGGTGACCTCGCATAGGCTTGAATCTGTGACCTTCAAGAATCGGGTTCGTAAACTTACAGGTTCACCAACACAGGCTTAACAGAAGCTTGAACCTTAGAGACGAATGAGAACCTCAGTTAAAAGGAACCTTTGAGTAATTTCTGTGAGGGTTCTGTGAGTGTCTTTACGATGTCCTTAGTGAGGACGTGGTGAAAAACTCTGCAGTACTTACTGAGAGTGCTTCCTGAAGTTCCTGAAGTGTCTTACTCTGGCTGTAGGGTCAAAGATTCAGAATCTCCCACCATACGTCTTGAGAGTCTCTCCTGCTACTTCAGGATACGTCGTAGGGTTTGTTGGGACTGATACAGTCCCACTTAACTCACACACACACACACACACACACACACACACACACACACGCACACACACACACACACACACACACACACACACACACACACACACACACACACACACACACACACACACACACACACACACACACCTAGCAGAACAGACCAAGGTAATAGTTCTCGCTATGACCGTAACTCTGGGATGAGTGAAGAGACAACGTGAGTATAAAACAGAGTTATAAAGGGGTCAGAGCAGGGAGAAGAGGGTGAGAATAAAGCCAGAGGTCCACCCAACGGGTCTTGCATTAACACATTCCCGTAAACCGAAGGAAATGTCAAAGAGTTGTGAAATGCTGTCACCTTTCTCTGTCAACAGCGCGGAGGTGGAGGAGGCGGTGGCACACCTCCATGGAGAGATGGTGGGGGCACAGGTGGTGTCTCCCCCTCCTTTCCTTCCTCCCTCCCTCACTAACTTCCCCTCTGCCAGGTGTGTTCACCTACATGTGGCTGCTGGGTTCGTGTCTCGGTTCCTGGCCCCTCCTCCCCGTCCACTAATAATGCACCGTCACCATGTATGCCTCTCCTACAGCTATGTATGAAATCATGCAGCCACACTCAAGCTACTGATACATTTTCCTGATGTTCCCGTCACTCTCTCGCCTCTTTAACTAACATCTCTGTCAACTTCTTCCCAGTTCTCTCCTTACTGTGTCGTACACGAATCGTAAATAAATGTGTAGAATTAGACACATATGCAACGTCTGGGTATCTTTATGTGTAGACGTTTCGCCCTTCAGTGGCTTTATCTACACAATACAAGGACATTAAGTGAAGATTGAAGAACTATATACAAAAGACGAGGTAATCAGTCCCTCAACGTTACATATACGTCATAATCATATCTCCCTTAAACCACCCTCTCTGTGAGTGCTGTTGAGTTTAGTTCCTTTACTCTTTGTTCGTAAGTCATGCCACTTATCTCCGGGACTGTTCTCCATGAGAATCCCTGGGCTTTCTTCAGTTTTTTATAAAGGTGAGGGCTCCACACTGGTGCTGCGTACTCTGCTCTGGAAGGAGTCGCGCGTTGAGGTTCCAAGTACTGTACACATACGTACAGTACTTGGGTATCTTCACCGCTGTAACGTTTCGCCTGTACAACAGGCTTCTTCAGTCGAATACATGAGATAAAATCGGAGGTTGTTGTACAGGCTGTACACGTGACGCCGTGTCAAGGGGGTGTGGTGGTAGCACCGGGGAGTTGACACCATGTCAAGGTGTGGTGTTGGCACTGGGGAGGTGACACCTTGTCAAGATGTGGTGGTGGGACTGGGGAGGTGACACCGTGTCAAGGAGGGTGTGGTGGTGACATTGGGAGGTGACATCGTGTCAAGGAGATGTGGTGGTGACACTGGGGAGGTGACAATGTGTCAAGGAGGTGTGGTGGTGACATTGGGAGGTGACACCGTGTCAGGTAGACTTAGAAAAGGTGAGTTTGCTTGGTGTCAGTTACTATGTTTAAAGTTGACACTTAGACTGGTGCCAGACAGGTGCGAGAGTGGCACAGGTGAGGTAGTTTAGTGCCAAGCAGGTGGAAAGCCAGGTGTGAGAAGCTTAAGTGCCATATCTATATGTATGAGAGGGAGAGAGAGGGAGGTAGTAGTGACAACCTCCACGACCTCCTTCAATGCACTTACACCCTCACTGGCCCCCAATAGTGTACAAACCTGGCGGATGCTTCATTACCCAGACCCTGGAGATGATGCTGGGGAGAGGCTGCGATCTGCAGTGTGTTGGAGATGACACATCTCTCGTGTGATGCTGGGGGAGACTGTGATGTGAAGTGTGTGTTTTGGAGATGACACATCTCTCGTGTGATGCTGGGATGTGAAGACTCTCTCGTGTGATGTGAGACTCTGATGTGTGTTTTTTGGAGATGACACATCTCTCGTGTGATGCTGGGAGAAGATGTGATCTGCCCTTCTCCTCCCTTCCCAGCGTCCCCTTCCTTCCCCCACGAGGCCCAAAGGAAGGATCTCCTCCCTCTCCCCAAGGACGGGGCGTCCCACTCCCTCTCCCCAAGGATGAGAGGTCCCACTTTAGGCAGGATACGACGGCGTCCCTTCCCGGAGTCCTTCGCTACTTCCGCATTGTCTTCCGAGCATGACGTGTGTGTCAGCCGTGTCCTCGTCTGCCAGGCAGCCGTGTCCTCGTCTGCCAGGCATCCGTGTCCTCGTCTGCCAGGCAGCCGTGTCCTCGTCTGCCAGGCAGCAATGTCCTCGTCTGCCAGGCATCCGTGTCCTCGTCTGCCAGGCAGCCGTGTCCAGGCAGCAATGTCCTCGTCTGCCAGGCATCCGTGTCCTCGTCTGCCAGGCAGCCGTGTCCTCGTCTGCCAGGCAGCAATGTCCTCGTCTGCCAGGCATCCGTGTCTTCGTCTGCCAGGCAGCCGTGTCCTCGTCTGCCAGGCAGCCGTGTCCTCGTCTACCAGGCAGCCGTGTCCTCGTCTGCCAGGCAGCAATGTCCTCGTCTGCCAGGCATCCGTGTCCTCGTCTGCCAGGCAGCCGTGTCCTCGTCTGCCAGGCAGCCATGTCCTCGTCTGCCAGGCAGCCATGTCCTCGTCTACCAGGCAACCGTGTCCTCGT
>NW_027195962.1:0-37500 GCF_038502225.1 Cherax quadricarinatus | reverse complement strand
TGATATTGGCGTGATGCAGTGACGTGGAGGCAATGATAAACTTCAGAGGCTTCTTACTTTATTTGCAAAGTCGTGGGGGGTACACAGGCTTGTGTGTTTGTGCCCATGGCCCGGGAGGGCCGTGCCCATGGCCCGGGAGGGCCGTGCCCACGAGGGAGAGAGGAGTAGGACTTGTTGTCTGAGTCTAGGCCGCTGGGTGAGTGAGGCAGATGCAGGGGTGGGCATACTGAAGTGGTAGGCCTATATGAACTCAGCTGGCAAGCAGCATAGGCTGTCTGTGCAGACAGTACAGGCTGTCTACAGTGACAGCATCATCAGCGACAGCATCAACAGTGACAGCATTAACAGTGACAGCAACTACAGTGACAGCATCAACAGTGTCAACAGCAACAGTGACAGCATCAACCCTGACAGCATCAACAGTGACAGCAGCAACAGTGACAGCAGCAACAGTGACAGAATCACAACAGTGACAGCGGCAACAGTGACAAAATTAACAGCAGCAACGGTGATAGCAGCAACAGTGACAGCATCGACAGTGACATCAGCAACAGTAACAGCAGCAACGGTGACAGCAGCAACAGTGACAGCATCAACACCGACAGCAGCAACAGTGACAGCAGCAACAGTGACAGCAGCAACGGTGACAGCATCAACAGTGACAGCAGCAACAGTGACAGCAGCAACAGTGATAGCATCAACAGTGACAGCAGCAACAGTGAAAACAGTAACAGCAGCAACGGGGACAGCATCAATAGTGACAGCATCAACAGTGACAGCAACAACAGTGACAACAGCAACGGTTACAGCAGCAACAGTGACAGCAGCAACAGTGACAGCATCAACAGTGACAGCAGCAACAGTGACAGCATCAACAGTGACAGCATCAACAGTGACAGCATCAACAGTGGCAACAGTAACAGCAGCAACGGTGGCAGCATCAACAGTGACAGCATCAACAATGACAGCAGCAACAGTGACAGTAGCAACAGTGACAGCATCAACAGTGACAACATCAAGAGTGACAACAGCAACAGTAACAGCAGCAACGGTGACAGCATCAACAGTGACAGCATCAACAATGACTGCAGCAACAGTGACAGCAGCAGTGCATCACTGCAGGTTAGCGACTCCGTCATTTCCTGTTGAGAAGTAGAGCGATCAGTTGTACTCACCTATTTGTGGTTGCAGGGGTCGAGTCACAGCTCCTGGCCCCGCCTCTTCACTGACTGCTACTGGGTCCTCCCTCTCCCTGCTCCATGAGCTTTATCATACCTCGTCTTAAAACTATGTATGGTTCCTGCCTCCACTACATCACTTGCCAGACTATTCCACTTCCTAACAACTCTGTGACTGAAGAAATACTTCCTAACATCCCTTTGACTCATCTGATTCTTTAATTTCCAATTGTGACCCCTTGTTTCTGTGTCCCATCTCTGGAACATCCTGTCTCTGCCCCCTTATCTATTCCACGCAGTATTTTATATGTCGTTATCATGTCTCCCCAGACCCTCCTGTCCTCCAGTGTCGTCAGGCCGATTTCCCTCAACCTTTCTTCGTAGGACATTCCCTTGAGCTCTGGAACTAACCTTGTTGCAAACCTTTGCACTTTCTGTAGTTTCTTAACGTGCTTGACCAGGTGTGGGTTCCAAACTGGTGTTGGTAAATGTGTGTGTGTGTGTGTGTGTATTCAGCTAATTCACCTAATTCTGGTTGCAGGGGTCGAGTCATAGCTCCTGGCCCCGCCTCTTCACTGGTCGCTGCGAGAGAGAACTGTGAAAGAGAAGAGGTTAAAGGGAGGGAAAGAGATAGATAGATAGATAGATAGATAGAGAGAGAGAGAGAGAGAGAGAGAGAGAGAGAGAGAGAGAGAGAGAAGAGGTTAATTAACTTTCCCATATTTTTCCTCTTCCTTTCCTTCCCATAATTCACCCTCTTACACAATTCCCTTTCCATCCTGCCTTCCCTTAACCCCCCTTCCCTCTTGTTCCTTTCCCCTCTTCCTTCTTACCCCCTTCCTCTCTTCCCTCTTTTAGGAATCCTAACTTTATTTACAAGTTAAGAGCTGTTAATTACATCTTTTCATTTACAAGCCTTTCTGTTTATACGAGACATACAAGTAGGGAACAGGGTGATGTTGGAGCCATCTGTGGGCCAGCAATTTCATTTGATCAACTGAGTATTTCATTGATATGATTACGCTGTACGAACACGTTCCAAACTCGAGTCATCTTGGGAATAACTGATTTCAGACGTAGCGATGTTCTGGAGAAGGTTACAGGGTGGAGTTGCTGCTGCTGCTGCTGCTGCTGCTGCTGCTGCTGCTGCTGCTGCTGCTGGTGCAAGTACAGACTTGGGAGAAGCTGTAGCAGCAGCAGCAGGGCTTTCAGGAGCTCTGCTGATGCTGGGTACTCAGCCTCAGATGAAATCCTAGAGGGCTTTAAAGACAACACAAGTGCTGTGCTCCGTTCCGGCTGTCATTCTCCGCATTTGCTGAATCCGTCTGGCTAAACCTGGCTGAAGACTTCATACTGAAACCGCTGAAGTTGCTCTCTCATCTCCTACCCATCCTGTAGCTGATTTCAAATTGCTGTACGTGGAGTCTAACTGGAGGTCGCTTCGGGGGTCAACGCCCCTCCCCCGTGGCCAAGTCCTCGACCAGGCCTCCCGGTGGATCACAACCTCGTGCAGATTAGCTACGTTAAAAAAAGTAATATGCCTCTCGTACAAGAGTAACGGATCTAAATTTATAGATAAGACCAGGGGAGGCTGGCGGAGAACCATTGTCACATCTGTAGTCATGCTATCTGGTGCTGGCACTCACAGGATGAGCTGTCGTGCACAGTAAACTGGCACTCACAAGATAAGCTGTCGTGCACAGTAAACTGGCACCCACAGAATAAGCTGTCGTGCACAGTAAACTGGCACCCACAGGATAAGCTGTCGTGCACAGTAAACTGGCACTCACAAGATAAGCTGTCGTGCACAGTAAACTGGCACTCACAAGATAAGCTGTCGTGCACAGTAAACTGGCACTCACAGGATGAGCTGCCGTGCACAGTAAACCGGCACTCACAAGATAAGCTGTCGTGCACAATAAACTGGCACTCACAAGATAAGCTGTCGTGCACAGTAAACTGGCACTCACAAGATAAGCTGTCGTGCACAGTTAACTGGCACTCACAAGATAAGCTGTCGTGCACAGTTAACCGGCACTCACAAGATAAGCTGTCGTGCACAGTAAACTGGCACTCACAGGATAAGCTGTCGTGCACAGTAAACTGGCACTCACAGGATAAGCTGTCGTGCACAGTAAACTGGCACTCACAAGATAAGCTGTCGTGCACAGTAAACTGGCACTCACAAGATAAGCTGTCGTGCACAGTAAACTGGCACTCACAAGATAAGCTGTCGTGCACAGTAAACTGGCACTCACAAGATAAGCTGTAGTGCACAGTAAACTGGCACTCACAAGATAAGCTGTCGTGCACAGTAAACCGGCACTCACAAGATAAGCTGTCGTGCACAGTAAACTGGCACTCACAAGATAAGCTGTCGTGCACAGTAAACTGGCACTCACAAGATAAGCTGTCGTGCACAGTAAACTGGCACTCACAAGATAAGCTGTCGTGCACAGTAAACTGGCACTCACAAGATAAGCTGTCGTGCACAGTAAACTGGCACTCACAAGATAAGCTGTCGTGCACAGTAAACTGGCACTCACAAGATAAGCTGTTGTGCACAGTAAACTGGCACTCACAAGATAAGCTGTCGTGCACAGTAAACTGGCACTCACAAGATAAGCTGTCGTGCACAGTAAACTGGCACTCACAGGATAAGCTGTCGTGCACAGTAAACTGGCACTCACAAGATAAGCTGTAGTGCACAGTAAACTGGCACTCACAAGATAAGCTGTCGTGCACAGTAAACTGGCACTCACAAGATAAGCTGTCGTGCACAGTAAACTGGCACTCACAGGATAAGCTGTCGTGCACAGTAAACTGGCACTCATAAGATAAGCTGTCGTGCACAGTAAACTGGCACTCACAAGATAAGCTGTCGTGCACAGTAAACTGGCACTCACAAGATAAGCTGTCGTGCACAGTGAACTGGCACTCACAAGATAAGCTGTCGTGCACAGTAAACTGGCACTCACAAGATAAGCTGTCGTGCACAGTAAACTGGCACTCACAAGATAAGCTGTCGTGCAAAGTAAACCGGCACTCACAAGATAAGCTGTCGTGCACAGTAAACGGGCACTCACAAGATAAGCTGTCGTGCACAGTAAACTGGCACTCACAAGATAAGCTGTCGTGCACAGTAAACTGGCACTCACAAGATAAGCTGTCGTGCAAAGTAAACCGGCACTCACAAGATAAGCTGTCGTGCACAGTAAACTGGCACTCACAAGATAAGCTGTCGTGCACAGTAAACTGGCACTCACAAGATAAGCTGTCGTGCACAGTAAACTGGCACTCACAAGATAAGCTGTCGTGCACAGTAAACTGGCACTCACAAGATAAGCTGTCGTGCACAGTATACTACCCACTTAAACACACAGTAGTCAAGTCAGAATAAGTCAGGCCAGTGATGGTATTGTTCAGATCACTTGTGTTCTCACGTCTTGAAGACTGTGGTGGTGGCAGCAGCAGCCTTGAACATAAGAAAGGAGGAACACTGCAGCAGGCCTACTGACCCGCACTTGGCAGGTCCTCCTCAAACTCAAACCCACTAAAAATAAAATCCCTAAACCCATCACGAGCGTTACCCATGGAATAAGCTTCGACGACCCTCTCAGCTCGAGTGTTGGGTCCCACTCAAATGCAACCCCTCTCATTCACGTACTAATTTAAAATATACGATGTGTAGGTAAATTAGATAAACGCGTCTAAACTACTGGACCTACGTTAAACCTCCTGTACTCAGGAAAGGCCTTTGTATAAACAGTGATGTGTATTAGCTCTTTGTTGATAAATTAGACACATGTACAACATTTGGGTATCTTTAATGAGGAAACGTTTCGCCACACAGTGGCTTCATCAGTCCATAGAAAGTAGAATGGTGATCAACAGGAGGAGTTTGAGGTGATCAGTCCCTCAGCCTTGAGTCGATGTGAAAAGAATGATAGACTGCGTGGCGAAACACTGTGGCGAAACGTTTCCTCATTAAAAATACCCAAATGTTGCACATGTGTCTAATTTATCAACTTGTCGGTTCTCTGAACCATTCATCTACAGCACCTTTGTAAATAACCGAAGTATACCTTAGTATACCTTCCCAATCCATTGCGTAAAAGAGAGAGAGTTGTTTATACATGCAGGGATACACATGCAAGTTAGGTTGACACTCGACATACTATCTCTCACTTACAGGGGTGAGAGATAATTATTATTATCGCTATTACTGGCAGGACATCTGTCGGTACAAGTCTAGGGAAGGACTTTAGTTGTGATGAATGGTTTGAAAAACCGACAAGTTGAAGATTGAGACACTTATGCAGCATATGGGAATCTTTATTCAGGAAACGTTTCGCCACACAGTGGCGATTGTTACAAAGAATTCTTGTTGCAAAGAATTCTTCAACACTTGTTCAACCTTTGGACGAAGACCTACTTCGACTAGTGGATGGTACCACTATGACCCCACCTCCTCCTGCTTCACCTCACCTCACTACAGTATATAAGCCACGTCTACGGCCCTATGCTGTACATTCTACAAGATTGATGGACTGAACACATCGACTCCAGGCTGAGGGACTGATTACCTCATACTCCTCCTCTCCTTACGCCTTCCTCTTTGTATTGGACTGATGAAGCCACTGTGTGGCGAAACGTTTCCTGAATAAAGATTCCCATATGCTGCATAAGTGTCTCAATCTTCAAGGACTTTAGCTATTCCGGAAGACTCGGAAATAAGATACCCAGACATAGCGTGCCAGAGAACCACAGGGGGAGATGATGGCTACAGGCCTTTCGTGTTGCAATCAGCACATCATCAGGAGCTTACAATGTTGCAGAAATATATATATATATATATATATATATATATATATATATATATATATATATATATATATATATATATATATATATATATATATATATATATATATATATATATATATATATATATATATATATATATATATATATATATATATATATATATATATATATATTGATAAATTAGACACATGTGCAACTCTTGGGTATCTTTATTGAGGAAACGTTTCGCCACACAGTGGCGAGACCACATCGACTCAAGGTTGAGGGACTGATTACCTCATTCTCCTCCTATTCTTCAAGATTCTCCTTTGTATGGACTGATGAAGCCACTGTGTGGCGAAACGTTTCCTCAATAAAGATACCCAAGAGTTGCACATGT
The DNA here is from genome assembly GCF_038502225.1 of Cherax quadricarinatus. NCBI lineage: Eukaryota > Metazoa > Arthropoda > Malacostraca > Decapoda > Parastacidae > Cherax > Cherax quadricarinatus. Next base: position 31,116 of record NW_027195962.1, on the reverse strand, counting down.
GTCTAATTTATCAACATGTCGGTTCTCTGAACCATTCATCTATAAATATATATATATATATATATATATATATATATATATATATATATATATATATATATATATATATATATATATATATATATATATATATATATATATATGCAATAAGATCACAGTAAACAGGGGATTTCAAAATATGCAAAACAACCACTCTGAAAGAATAGAGAAATTCCAAGCACTTTCGTGACTACTCACATTATCAAGGAACTATGAAAGTGAAGCATCCAAGGAAGCTATATAAGGGGTCCAGCCAGCACCTCACTATCAGATCCCACAACGGTTAAACACGTGACGCGCGGCGAGCCAACTTGGAAAAGTCCTTTGCACAACTCACCCTCAAGCTATTTATTTGTCCAGTGTATTATTAAATTCTTCCCAAATTCTATTAATTATAAATGGATCTAATTTATATAAACCAAAGGAAATATTCATATTATTGTCAAAACTGCTTTTTATGAAACAAGATTCAATTATATTCCTGTCGACCATGGACTTGCTTGATACTACTTTCTCAACTTTTTGAAAATCAATTGGATGGTTAAAATCTCTTACATGAATAAATAGAGCATTGGAATCTTGTCCAGTTCTAATGCTATATTTATGTTGTTTTAATCTTAGTTCGAGATTTTTACCAGTTTGACCGTAATAAACTTTATCGCAAATTTTACAAGGAATCTTATAGACACATCCATCAGCATTTTGGGGGGAATTCTTTATCAAAAGTTTTTTTTTACTGTATCAAGATTTTTGAATACAACTTTAATATTAAAAGTCTTAAGAAGAGAAGGCATATCAACCAAGTTTTCATGGTAAGGGAGAACCAACATATTTTTAGTTGAATAAGGCTGGTTGCCCTTTTTTGGATTATAAAAAGTGTTCCTAGCAACTTTAAAAGATTTATCAATTACATTTCTTGGGTATTTTAAATCATTACCTATTTCATAAATTTTGGATATTTCCTCATCTATGAACTCAGGACTACAAATTCGTAAAGCTCTCAAAAACATTGATGAGAAAACAGACAGTTTGACTCTATCTTGATGCGAGGAATAATAGTGGACATAGGAACAGTTATTTGTAGGTTTTCTGTAAATTTTAAATTTGAATTCATTATTACTCTTAATAATTAAAACATCTAGAAAAGGCAATGAGTTATTTTCTTCAAACTCAACAGTAAAGTTTATAGAATGGGCTAAGCTATTTAATTTTCCAAGAAATGGTGTATATCTACATTTTTGGGCATAAGACACAAAATATCATCAACATATCTGAACCATTTAGCTCTATTAGGGAGGATTGTGTTAAGCAACCTTGTTTCAAAAAAAGTTGTATTCAAAAATCTTGATACAGTAAAAAAAACTTTTGATAAAGAATTCCCCCCAAAATGCTGATGGATGTGTCTATAAGATTCATTGTAAAATTTGCAATAAAGTTTATTACGGTCAAACTGGTAAAAATCTCGAACTAAGATTAAAACAACATAAATATAGCATTAGAACTGGACAAGATTCCAATGCTCTATTTATTCATGTAAGAGATTTTAACCATCCAATTGATTTTCAAAAAGTTGAGAAAGTAGTATCAAGCAAGTCCATGGTCGACAGGAATATAATTGAATCTTGTTTCATAAAAAGCAGTTTTGACAATAATATGAATATTTCCTTTGGTTTATATAAATTAGATCCATTTATAATTAATAGAATTTGGGAAGAATTTAATAATACACTGGACAAATAATTTTAAAATTTTCTTGGGTAGAATAGCTTGGGGGTGAGTTGTGCAAAGGACCTTTCCAAGTTGGCTCGCCGCGCGTCACGTGTTTAACCGTTGTGGGATCTGATAGTGAGGTGCTGGCCGGACCCCTTATATAGCTTCCTTGGATGCTTCACTTTCATAGTTCCTTGATAATGTGAGTAGTCACGAAAGCGCTTGGAATTTCTCTATTCTTTCAGAGTGGTTGTTTTGCATATTTTGAAATCATCTGTTTACTGTGATCTTATTGCATATATATATATATATATATATATATATATATATATATATATATATATATATATATATATATATATATATATATATATGCAAGGAATTCGCGAGAGCATGCGAAATATACACAAACACTGATCTCTGGCTGAAGGAGACTCGAACCTACGAACCTTAGGACAAGGTACGCAGTGCTTTACCAATCTACCCACACTGGACAATACCTTGGCGTGTAGCATGAGCTACACGTTTGATCCAAGGCAGCCAGCTTTCAGGGAGAAGGCTTACAGCTTTTAACTCATCCCCTGCATGCATCAGCCTTACTAGAGATTTGAACAATGCAAGGAATTCGCGAGAGCATGCGAAATATACACAAACACTGATCTCTGGCTGAAGGAGACTCGAACCTACGAACCTTAGGACAAGGTACGCAGTGCTTTACCAATCTACCCACACTGGACAATACCTTGGCGTGTAGCATGAGCTACACGTTTGATCCAAGGCAGCCAGCTTTCAGGGAGAAGGCTTACAGCTTTTCATCTCATCCCCTGCATGCATCAGCCTTACTAGAGATTTGAACAATGCAAGGAATTCGCGAGAGCATGCGAAATATACACAAACACTGATCTCTGGCTGAAGGAGACTCGAACCTACGAACCTTAGGACAAGGTACGCAGTGCTTTACCAATCTACCCACACTGGACAATACCTTGGCGTGTAGCATGAGCTACACGTTTGATCCAAGGCAGCCAGCTTTCAGGGAGAAGGCTTACAGCTTTTCATCTCATCCCCTGCATGCATCAGCCTTACTAGAGATTTGAACAATGCAAGGAATTCGCGTAGCTCATGCTACACGCCAAGGTATTGTCCAGTGTGGGTAGATTGGTAAAGCACTGCGTACCTTGTCCTAAGGTTCGTAGGTTCGAGTCTCCTTCAGCCAGAGATCAGTGTTTGTGTATATTTCGCATTCTCTCGCGAATTCCTTGCATATATATATATATATATATATATATATATATATATATATATATATATATATATATATATATATATATATATATATATATATATATATATATATATATTTATATATATATATATATATATATATATATATATATATATATATATATATATATATATTTATATATATATATATATATATATATGCAATAAGATCACAGCAAACAGATGATTTCAAAATATGCAAAACAACCACTCTGAAAGAATAGAGAAATTCCAAGCGCTTTCGTGACTACTCACATTATCAAGGAACTATGAAAGTGAAGCATCCAAGGAAGCTATATAAGGGGTCCAGCCAGCACCTCACTATCAGATCCCACAACGGTTAAACACGTGACGCGCGGCGAGCCAACTTGGAAAAGTCCTTTGCACAACTCACCCCCAAGCTATTCTACCCAAGAAAATTTAAAAATTATTTGTCCAGTGTATTATTAAATTCTTCCCAAATTCTATTAATTATAAATGGATCTAATTTATATAAACCAAAGGAAATATTCATATTATTGTCAAAACTGCTTTTTATGAAACAAGATTCAATTATATTCCTGTCGACCATGGACTTGCTTGATACTACTTTCTCAACTTTTTGAAAATCAATTGGATGGTTAAAATCTCTTACATGAATAAATAGAGCATTGGAATGTTGTCCAGTTCTAATGCTATATTTATGTTGTTTTAATCTTAGTTCGAGATTTTTACCAGTTTGACCGTAATAAACTTTATCGCAAATTTTACAAGGAATCTTATAGACACATCCATCAGCATTTTGGGGGGAATTCTTTATCAAAAGTTTTTTTTACTGTATCAAGATTTTTGAATACAACTTTTTTTGAAACAAGGTTGCTTAACACAATCCTCCCTAATAGAGCTAAATGGTTCAGATATGTTGATGATATTTTGTGTCTTATGCCCAAAAATGTAGATATACACCATTTCTTGGAAAATTAAATAGCTTAGCCCATTCTATAAACTTTACTGTTGAGTTTGAAGAAAATAACTCATTGCCTTTTCTAGATGTTTTAATTATTAAGAGTAATAATGAATTCAAATTTAAAATTTACAGAAAACCTACAAATAACTGTTCCTATGTCCACTATTATTCCTCGCATCAAGACAGAGTCAAACTGTCTGTTTTCTCATCAATGTTTTTGAGAGCTTTACGAATTTGTAGTCCTGAGTTCATAGATGAGGAAATATCCAAAATTTATGAAATAGGTAATGATTTAAAATACCCAAGAAATGTAATTGATAAATCTTTTAAAGTTGCTAGGAACACTTTTTATAATCCAAAAAAGGGCAACCAGCCTTATTCAACTAAAAATATGTTGGTTCTCCCTTACCATGAAAACTTGGTTGATATGCCTTCTCTTCTTAAGACTTTTAATATTAAAGTTGTATTCAAAAATCTTGATACAGTAAAAAAAACTTTTGATAAAGAATTCCCCCCAAAATGCTGATGGATGTGTCTATAAGATTCCTTGTAAAATTTGTGATAAAGTTTATTACGGTCAAACTGGTAAAAATCTCGAACTAAGATTAAAACAACATAAATATAGCATTAGAACTGGACAAGATTCCAATGCTCTATTTATTCATGTAAGAGATTTTAACCATCCAATTGATTTTCAAAAAGTTGAGAAAGTAGTATCAAGCAAGTCCATGGTCGACAGGAATATAATTGAATCTTGTTTCATAAAAAGCAGTTTTGACAATAATATGAATATTTCCTTTGGTTTATATAAATTAGATCCATTTATAATTAATAGAATTTGGGAAGAATTTAATAATACACTGGACAAATAATTTTTAAATTGTCTTGGGTAGAATAGCTTGGGGGTGAGTTGTGCAAAGGACCTATCCAAGTTGGCTCGCCGCGGGTCACGTGTTTAACCGTTGTGGGATCTGATAGTGATTGTTACAAAAAACGCGATTCTAAAAGCTTAGAGATCTCCAGTGAATACTAGAAAGGACTGCCCTTCTAGCATCCAGCCTGTTACTGGGTTTTCGTAACAAGTAGTCAGTATCCTTGTCCAATTATCCATTAAAATTCAGTATGGTTCAATAGTGCTTTAGGATTACAACTGGTAGGCTACTAACTAGAGAAATTAAAATTTAATAAATTTATTAAGTCTATAAGTTGTCTAGAGGTATATTATCAAATTAAATTAAATTACAGCAATCAAAATAAAATCAATCTCTCGAGTTCAATATTATTGTGCTGAAAGCACATATCACATTTATAATTCTTAAGTACCGTCAGGTACATTAACATTTAATAAGATATTACAAATATGTACAAGTAAGTGTGTATGCGTGTAAGTGCTCTTAAGTAGTTAGCTATGTCTCAAGACTCGAATAAGACTTAAACAAGTGACTGACAAAGTCCTCAAATAAACTAACTTCTTGACCGACTGGCAACCCGAACAGTCTGCTTGAACAACAAAGAATGCTAAGCCCAATAGCAATGCAATATCAAGCGACTGCGACACAGAATCAGGAACAAGGAGATAATATAACGACACTAAGTAGGGACCATCTGCAGATCCTCCACAAAAGTTACAAAACTCCCATAATACTGAATCTACGTTCAGCATAGGAAAACTGTGACTGTGACAATACACAGGAACCAGTACAAAATTAGGTCAGAAGCTATAGCTAAGGACCTGAGATGTTCAGAGTGTCTATGTGACACACAACCTCAGTACAACGTCGAAAATCACTAAGTCTATACAATGTTCTGTGAACAAAGTTCTACAGAACTAACAAGAATAATGAGACAGACAATCTGTCCAACCAGCAAGCGAGTCTAGCAGCAGACTGAATACTTCACGAGAGGTGAGGACACCCCCCCCCCCCCTCGATCACGTGATAGCTACGTGGACAACTGCAGCTCAGAAGCCGGCAGTATAACGAGCGACAAGCGATAATTACAGTAGTTTGACAATCAAGACTAACTGAGCACATATTATATACATCCTAACAACATAAGCTAAATAACAATATAACAGTCAAATAATAATATAAAGTCATACATTTACGATTTAGCTATTATCGCAAATATAAGCAATATAAAATTAAATGAAAAGGTAATATACATTACATATATACATAATAATCATTGTAACCCATTCAGGGGTTGCAACACCCCCCCCAACACGACAGAGGGTCGCACTAGGAGTTGCATGAATGTCTTTCACATTATTTCTGATTACTCATATCAATATTATTATCAATATAAAAATTAAACATTAATCAGAGTCTCTCTTGTGCCAAGCACCTCTACAATTTCACAGCGTCCGTCACTAGGATATGCCCCTAGTACTAGGGCAGTACACAGTATCGTATCTCTTCATACTCGTGGTTATGTACATCAGTGTAGAGACAGGATAGCGCTGACAAGGAGGGCACGTTGAGGCTCGATCATAGTAGAGGAGACTGCATTCCACTCTTAAGTAGTGGTTGTGGAATGCGAGGCAGTATGAACATCTGAGTATGAAACAGCTTAAGGTGTGTAGTGAGGGGGGGGGGGTCTGCGGCAGGACAGTGTTGCGTCACGCAGTACATCACCCGCACCACACTACTCACTCAACACTCAGCTTGTCTCCTCCTCACACAACATTACTGTGAATATATAAATATAATAATTAGACATGACATGAGTATATATAGTTAATATGGGCTGGAGGGATTAAGTTACTTTACTGAATTTGACATAGCAAGTAACAAAAGGTATTTGGGCATAAAATTACGTTAATTTAATGTAACTGATAATTATTAAGGACGAGACAGAGCGTCAGCAATTACATTACAATGACCACTTATGTGTTTTATACTAATAGAATAAGGTTGGATTCTGAGGGCCCACCTCATGATCCTAGCATTTTTACTTTTCATAGTATTTATATAAGTGAGTGGATTGTGGTCAGAAAAAACGTTAATTTTAAATGGGGAAGTGCCCAAATACACGTCAAAATGTTCCAAGGACACCACAAGAGCTAGAGCCTCTTTCTCAATAGTGGCATAATTTTTCTGGTGTCGTTTAAGCTTAGATGAATAGTAACATATAGGATGGAGAATATCAGTGGATGTTGACTGTTGGAGCAGCACAGCACCCACTGCATAGCCACTCGCATCTATATGTAAAAAGAAGGGAAGATTGAAATTAGGACTCTTCAACACAGGAGCAGAGGATAGCAAGCGCTTCAACCTTTTGAACGAGTCTGAACAATCTCTAGTCCAGGTGAACTGAACTTTGCTACTAGTAAGCTCAGTGAGAGGAGCTGCAATCTGAGAAAAGTTTGGACAGAACCTGCGATAATATCCTGCCATACCCAGGAATCTCTGTACTCCTTTCCTATCCTGTGGCACTGGAAATTCAGAAATTGCACGAACCTTAGCCTCAATAGGAGCAACCTCACCTTGGCCGATACAAAAGCCTAGATAGGTAATCTTGGCTTGACCAAAACTACATTTAGCTAAGTTAACAGTGAAGTTGTAGTGCGCCAGTCTCTCAAACAATGCTCTGAGACGCGTCAAGTGCTGTTCCCACTCGTCACTGTACACCACTAAGTCGTCAAGGTAGGCTTCTACTCCTTCTAAGTTGTGGGTCAACTCGTTCATTATACGTTGGAATGAAGAAGCCGCGTTACATAGGCCGAAGGGGGTGACGAGGTAGTTAAACAATCCATCTTGAACAGTAAAAGCAGATATTTCTTGAGCACGTTCAGTAAGCGGGACTTGATAATAGCCTCGTAAGAGATCTAAACGGCTGACAAACTGGGCTCCTGACACACGGTCAATAAGGTCGTCAATGCGAGGTAGAGGATAACCATCAGGCAAGGTGACAGAGTTCACTTTCCTGTAATCAGTGCACATCCTGAAACTACCGTCAGGTTTAGGCACTAAAATACAGGGAGATGCCCATGGACTTTTACTGCGCTCAATAAGTCCGTGAGATAACAGAAAATCAACCTCTTCTCTCAATGCTTTATGCTTTGTTGGACTCATCCTATATGGTGATTGCTTAATGGGTGATGCTCCCTGTACATCAACGTCATGTACACCCAGAGTACAACGTTTAGGAACATCACCGAACAATTCAGGGAAATGCAAAATCATGTTTTTAATATCACCAGCTTTATCAATCCCAAGGTTACTAAGAAAATCGTCTAGTGATTGTAGAGTCACTGAATTTTCTAAACGAACCTCTATACCTCTAGAGATGTCAGGTAGACTGACGTTTTCTTCCTCTGTCCTAGGAAGAATAGAAGTAGTAGGTAGAGGACTAGCGTAGTATGCCTTAAGCTGGTTAACATGGTACACATGATTAGATTTCTTTTTCCCAGGCGTACGTACCAAATAATTTACGTCGCTAAGCTTTTTCACTACTTCCAGGGGACCATCATACCTGGCTTGTAGAGCATGACCTGGTACTAATTTCCGAGCCATCACCTTATCTCCTGCTTTAAAAGAACGAGAGACAGCACGCTTGTCATAATGTTGCTTCATTCTAGCTTGGGCTGAAACTAGGTTTTTCGAAGCTAGCTCTCTAGCGGCTGTCAAATGTTGCTGCATTAATGAAGGTGAAGTACTCAATGATGGATTTGATTTTCCTGTCCACACGTCTTTTAACACTGCGAGAGGACCACGCACTTGGTGTCCGAATATTAATTCAAACGGACTAAATCCGAGACTTTCTTGCTCACTTTCTCTCATAGCGAACAGAAGAAAAGGTATACCCTCATCCCAGTCTCTAGAAAAATGTTCACAATAAGCTCTCATCATGGACTTCAGTGTCTGATGAAATCTCTCTAGAGCACCTTGTGACTGTGGATGATAACTGGTTGAAAGTACAGACTTTATTCCTAGGTGGGATAATGCTTCTCGAAAGATCTTAGAAGTGAAATTAGATCCCTGATCTGATTGTATCTCTCGTGGCAATCCAACCTGGGAGAAAAATTTCATCAGCGCTCTCACAATAGCACGAGCATTAATTTTTCTCATAGGAATAGCTTCGGGATAGCGTGTTGCAGCGTCCATAATAGTAAATAAGTATTGGTTTCCTAGTTTGGTTCTAGGCAAAGGACCAACACAATCAATAATAAGACGTGAGAATGGTTCACCATGCACGGTGATAGGAATGAGAGGCGCAGGTGGAGGTGTGTGCGCTGGCTTGCCTGTCACTTGACACACGTGGCAACGTCGCACATGATCAGCTACTGTTTCCTTCATCTTTGGCCAAGTAAAATGTTTTGCCAGTTTACCGAGTGTCTTCTTGACACCCAAATGTCCTCCTATGGGACTATTGTGAGCAAAATCAATGGCTTGTTCACGAAATGTAACTGGTAACACTACTAGATGCTTGACTGTGGTGGAAACACTATCAGCTGACAACTTACATGTATTTTTCTCCATCAGTACACCGTTACTATAATAGTAACAATTATCGAGATCCTTTGCTTCACTCTCAGTAACTGCTATATCTCTCAGTCTTTCCAGTGACTGATCAACAAACTGATCCTTGATTAAATCATCATGAGTTAGAAATTTAACGTCAGTTGTGTCCTGACTAGGTTGATGACCGGGGGGAGTCAGTGTTAATGATCCTGGGCGCAGAGCGTCACTAAACAACATATTCAACCCCAAATCATTGTCATCCACTAACTCAACAGGAGACAAGGATGGTTGTTGAATCTTTGACATAGCTCTAGTAATTGCGCTGAGAGGAAATAAAATAGGTTTCTCTCTACAAGCTTCAATGGCATAATTATCATCAGTGTTATTATCAATCACAAGTGGTTCTTTACATATACCAGCATGAAGGATATCGTTCCCTATCAACAAGTCCACTGACCTGATGGGAAATACACCACTGGATATACCCACTGAAATATAACCAGTATAATAGCTTGTTTCAATATAAACTTTGTGCAGAGGCACTTTTATAACAGCCCCTCCATAGGCTTCTAACAATACATCTATCTTGCAATAGGTATCGTCAGTTATGGGCAGTACATCTTCTCTTAATAACGTGAGATAACTGCCAGTGTCTCTGAAAGAAATTATCTCAGTTAGATGTGATTCGTCAAATCCTACTTTATCTCTCGAAAAGTAAGGACTCATCGCTGAACGAATCTTTTCGTCAGATACACTTTCTGACGCTAGTCATCTATCCTGAGTAACATTATCTAAAACAGTAGGATCAGAGGAATTGCTAGGATTTTGGTGCTTTGTTGCTCGGAAGAGGATACGACTTGAGTGGGGGCGCCAGCCGCACGACTGTTTCTCGTATCTCTTTCTAACTTATAGCAATACTCTCTAGTATGTCCTTTTCTGTTACAATAGGTACATTTAACTTTCTTCTTCTCGATACCAGATTTCTGTCTAGCCACAGAGACAGATTCAGGATTGTGAGTTTTCCTGGTAAAGGTACGAGAAGTTACAGTAGCAGGTACATCAGGCCGGCAATGAGCAGCTGATTTAGGTTGCCAACTTCTAGGACAATTTTTAGTTACCTTGTTTCTTTGTGTTTTAGTACGTACAAGTTTGTGAGAAATCTCGTAATTGTCTGCTAATGCTGCAGTTTCCAGAATATCCGAGGTAGTATGATCGATCAGATATTCTTGTATGTCAGCAGACATACAGTTGTTAAACTCTTCGTGTAGTAACAACTGAACAAGGCTGTCGTAGTTGTTACACTTAGCAGCTCTACACCATCTCTCAAATGCAACTTTTTTCTCACGAGCAAACTCTACACAAGTTTGATCTTGTCGTCGTTGTAACGTACGAAATGCTCTTTGATAACTTACAGGTAACAAGTTATACGTCTCTAGAATAGTTTGTTTGACAGCGTCATAACTAATGTACTTAGCAAATGGCAAAGCTGCAGTACAGGTTTGAGCTCTTCCTGTCAATGCTGTATGCAGCAATGTTGCCCAGTGCTTACGTGGCCAGTTCATAGAACGTGCCTGGTTCTCAAACACATCAAAATATGTGTCTAAGTCTCTTTCAAAAAACTTAGGAACCATGGATGCAGCTTTCTGCACATTAAATGTGTCCTGTGATCTATCAGTCTGTTGTCTTAACAGACGAACATTTTCTCTTTGGAAATCTTCTTCGTTCAATCTCCTCTGTGCCTCTATTTGTGCAGTCTGCAACATAATGAGGCGTTCAAACCTCTCAAACTGTTCCTGAGAGATAGGACCAGTGGGTAATGGAGGAGTAGGGAAATTAACATGGTCTGGACGGTCCTTAGGTCGGACACTTGGTCCAGCCGTCTCTAGAGTGTCTAGATCTGGTCTAGGATAAGTAAATACAGGTGTAGTATACACTGTACTAGTATTAGGCTGTGTCATACTACCAGCTATACTCTGTACTATAGTGTCAGTGAAGGAAGGAGCGAGCGAGAACTGAGCTACACTAGGCTCAGACACTAGGCTCACTTCTGCTCTAGTTGCTCTTTCTTCTTCATCAAATAGAGTCATACTTCCTAATTGTGACACTAGGCTTTCTGAATCTGAATCATAATCAGACATCTCTGTATGAGCAGGAAACAATATATCTTTAATTAATGCTCTGACAGTTTCTGCGGTGTAATTCCTGTTATACGTCACACCGAGATATTTGGCTACTTGCCAACACGTCTGAAGTTTTAATGTACTTAACTCAGACAAAGTCAGAGTATCAATTAACTGTTTCACTTTGGCATACATCACGAAAATAATTGTACTACGAGAGAGTGATTATGGGAAACTATAATCCTAATAGGAATTTTAGTGTTGGTTGTCTTAGAGCTAGAACTCATAAACAGTATTTCCATCTCCTTGGATCAAGAGACTCAGTCAGGTACATACATCCACCTGGTATGTTGTACAAGACTAAACTCAAAGTCTTCAGATTAGGAAAGTACTCAAAGTGTTTGACCATAGAAGTACTAGTATGTCAAACTGGACAATTTCTCCAACACCTTGGATCAAGAGCATCCCGGACAGGCCCCCATTTGTTACAAAAAACGCGATTCTAAAAGCTTAGAGATCTCCAGTGAATACTAGAAAGGACTGCCCTTCTAGCATCCAGCCTGTTACTGGGTTTTCGTAACAAGTAGTCAGTATCCTTGTCCAATTATCCATTAAAATTCAGTATGGTTCAATAGTGCTTTAGGATTACAACTGGTAGGCTACTAACTAGAGAAATTAAAATTTAATAAATTTATTAAGTAGTAAGTTGTCTAGAGGTATATTATCAAATTAAATTAAATTACAGCAATCAAAATAAAATCAATCTCTCGAGTTCAATATTATTGTGCTGAAAGCACATATCACATTTATAATTCTTAAGTACCGTCAGGTACATTAACATTTAATAAGATATTACAAATATGTACAAGTAAGTGTGTATGCGTGTAAGTGCTCTTAAGTAGTTAGCTATGTCTCAAGACTCGAATAAGACTTAAACAAGTGACTGACAAAGTCCTCAAATAAACTAACTTCTTGACCGACTGGCAACCCGAACAGTCTGCTTGAACAACAAAGAATGCTAAGCCCAATAGCAATGCAATATCAAGCGACTGCGACACAGAATCAGGAACAAGGAGATAATATAACGACACTAAGTAGGGACCATCTGCAGATCCTCCACAAAAGTTACAAAACTCCCATATTACTGAATCTAGGTTCAGCATAGGAAACACCCTGACTGTGACAGTACACAGGAACCAGTACAAAATTAGGTCAGAAGCTATAGCTAAGGACCTGAGATATTCAGAGTGTCTAAGCGACACACAACCTCAGTACAACGTCGAAAATCACAAAGTCTATACAATGTTCTGTGAACAGAGTTCTACAGAACTAACAAGAATAATGAGACAGACAATCTGTCCAACCAGCAAGCGAGTCTCCAGCAGACTGAAAACTTCACGAGAGGTGAGGACACCCCCCCTCGATCACGTGATAGCTACTTGGACAACTGCAGCTCAGAAGCCGGCAGTATAACGAGCGACAAGCGATAATTACAGTAGTTTGACAATCAAGACTAACTGAGCACATATTATATACATCCTAACAACATAAGCTAAATAACAATATAACAGTCAAATAATAATATAAAGTCATACATTTACGATTTAGCTATTATCGCAAATATAAGCAATATAAAATTAAATGAAAAGGTAATATACATTACATATATACATAATAATCATTGTAACCCATTCAGGGGTTGCAACACCCCCCCCCAACACGACAGAGGGTCGCACTAGGAGTTGCTTGAATGTCTTTCACATTATTTCTGATTACTCATATCAATATTATATAATATTAATTAGTCTCTCTTGTGCCAAGCACCTCTACAATTTCACAGCGTCCGTCACTAGGATATGCCCCTAGGTACTAGGGCAGTACACAGTATCGTATATCTTCATACTCGTGGTTATGTACATCAGTGTAGAGACAGGATAGCGCTGACAAGGAGGGCACGTTGAGGCTCGATCATAGTAGAGGAGACTGCATTCCACTCTTAAGTAGTGGTTGTGGAATGCGAGGCAGTATGAACATCTGAGTATGAAACAGCTTAAGGTGTGTAGTGAGGGGGGGGGTCTGCGGCAGGACAGTGTTGCGTCACGCAGTACATCACCCGCACCACACTACTCACTCAACACTCAGCTTGTCTCCTCCTCACACAACATTACTGTGAATATATAAATATAATAATTAGACATGACATGAGTATATATAGTTAATATGGGCTGGAGGGATTAAGTTACTTTACTGAATTTGACATAGCAAGTAACAAAAGGTATTTGGGCATAAAATTACGTTAATTTAATGTAACTGATAATTATTAAGGACGAGACAGAGCGTCGGCAATTACATTACAATGACCACTTATGTGTTTTATACTAATAGAATAAGGTTGGATTCTGAGGGCCCACCTCATGATCCTAGCATTTTTACTTTTCATAGTATTTATATAGGTGAGTGGATTGTGGTCAGAAAAAACGTTAATTTTAAATGGGGAAGTGCCCAAATACACGTCAAAATGTTCCAAGGACACCACAAGAGCTAGAGCCTCTTTCTCAATAGTGGCATAATTTTTCTGGTGTCGTTTAAGCTTAGATGAATAGTAACATATAGGATGGAGAATATCAGTGGATGTTGACTGTTGGAGCAGCACAGCACCCACTGCATAGCCACTCGCATCTATATGTAAAAAGAAGGGAAGATTGAAATTAGGACTCTTCAACACAGGAGCAGAGGATAGCAAGCGCTTCAACCTTTTGAACGAGTCTGAACAATCTCTAGTCCAGGTGAACTGAACTTTGCTACTAGTAAGCTCAGTGAGAGGAGCTGCAATCTGAGAAAAGTTTGGACAGAACCTGCGATAATATCCTGCCATACCCAGGAATCTCTGTACTCCTTTCCTATCCTGTGGCACTGGAAATTCAGAAATTGCACGAACCTTAGCCTCAATAGGAGCAACCTCACCTTGGCCGATACAAAAGCCTAGATAGGTAATCTTGGCTTGACCAAAACTACATTTAGCTAAGTTAACAGTGAAGTTGTAGTGCGCCAGTCTCTCAAACAATGCTCTGAGACGCGTCAAGTGCTGTTCCCACTCGTCACTGTACACCACTAAGTCGTCAAGGTAGGCTTCTACTCCTTCTAAGTTGTGGGTCAACTCGTTCATTATACGCTGGAATGAAGAAGCCGCGTTACATAGGCCGAAGGGGGTGACGAGGTAGTTAAACAATCCATCTTGAACAGTAAAAGCAGATATTTCTTGAGCACGTTCAGTAAGCGGGACTTGATAATAGCCTCGTAAGAGATCTAAACGGCTGACAAACTGGGCTCCTGACACACGGTCAATAAGGTCGTCAATGCGAGGTAGAGGATAACCATCAGGCAAGGTGACAGAGTTCACTTTCCTGTAATCAGTGCACATCCTGAAACTACCGTCAGGTTTAGGCACTAAAATACAGGGAGATGCCCATGGACTTTTACTGCGCTCAATAAGTCCGTGAGATAACAGAAAATCAACCTCTTCTCTCAATGCTTTATGCTTTGTTGGACTCATCCTATATGGTGATTGCTTAATGGGTGATGCTCCCTGTACATCAACGTCATGTACACCCAGAGTACAACGTTTAGGAACATCACCGAACAATTCAGGGAAATGCAAAATCATGTTTTTAATATCACCAGCTTTATCAATCCCAAGGTTACTAAGAAAATCGTCTAGTGACTGTAGAGTCACAGAATTTTCTAAACGCACCTCTATACCTCTAGAGATGTCAGGTAGACTGACGTTTTCTTCCTCTGTCCTAGGAAGAATAGAAGTAGTAGGTAGAGGACTAGCGTAGTATGCCTTAAGCTGGTTAACATGGTACACATGATTAGATTTCTTTTTCCCAGGCGTACGTACCAAATAATTTACGTCGCTAAGCTTTTTCACTACTTCCAGGGGACCATCATACCTGGCTTGTAGAGCATGACCTGGTACTAATTTCCGAGCCATCACCTTATCTCCTGCTTTAAAAGAACGAGAGACAGCACGCTTGTCATAATGTTGCTTCATTCTAGCTTGGGCTGAAACTAGGTTTTTCGAAGCTAGCTCTCTAGCGGCTGTCAAATGTTGCTGCATTAATGAAGGTGAAGTACTCAATGATGGATTTGATTTTCCTGTCCACACGTCTTTTAACACTGCGAGAGGACCACGCACTTGGTGTCCGAATATTAATTCAAACGGACTAAATCCGAGACTTTCTTGCTCACTTTCTCTCATAGCGAACAGAAGAAAAGGTATACCCTCATCCCAGTCTCTAGAAAAATGTTCACAATAAGCTCTCATCATGGACTTCAGTGTCTGATGAAATCTCTCTAGAGCCCCTTGTGACTGTGGATGATAACTGGTTGAAAGTACAGACTTTATTCCTAGGTGGGATAATGCTTCTCGAAAGATCTTAGAAGTGAAGTTAGATCCCTGATCTGATTGTATCTCTCGTGGCAATCCAACCTGGGAGAAAAATTTCATCAGCGCTCTCACAATAGCACGAGCATTAATTTTTCTCATAGGAATAGCTTCGGGATAGCGTGTTGCAGCGTCCATAATAGTAAATAAGTATTGGTTTCCTAGTTTGGTTCTAGGCAAAGGACCAACACAATCAATAATAAGACGTGAGAATGGTTCACCATGCACGGTGATAGGAATGAGAGGCGCAGGTGGAGGTGTGTGCGCTGGCTTGCCTGTCACTTGACACACGTGGCAACGTCGCACATGATCAGCTACTGTTTCCTTCATCTTTGGCCAAGTAAAATGTTTTGCCAGTTTACCGAGTGTCTTCTTGACACCCAAATGTCCTCCTATGGGACTATTGTGAGCAAAATCAATGGCTTGTTCACGAAATGTAACTGGTAACACAACTAGATGCTTGACTGTGGTGGAAACACTATCAGCTGACAACTTACATGTATTTTTCTCCATCAGTACACCGTTACTATAATAGTAACAATTATCGAGATCCTTTGCTTCACTCTCAGTAACTGCTATATCTCTCAGTCTTTCCAGTGACTGATCAACAAACTGATCCTTGATTAAATCATCATGAGTTAGAAATTTAACGTCAGTTGTGTCCTGACTAGGTTGATGACCGGGGGGAGTCAGTGTTAATGATCCTGGGCGCAGAGCGTCACTAAACAACATATTCAACCCCAAATCATTGTCATCCACTAACTCAACAGGAGACAAGGATGGTTGTTGAATCTTTGACATAGCTCTAGTAATTGCGCTGAGAGGAAATAAAATAGGTTTCTCTCTACAAGCTTCAATGGCATAATTATCATCAGTGGTATTATCAATCACAAGTGGTTCTTTACATATACCAGCATGAAGGATATCGTTCCCTATCAACAAGTCCACTGACCTGATGGGAAATACACCACTGGATATACCCACTGAAATATAACCAGTATAATAGCTTGTTTCAATATAAACTTTGTGCAGAGGCACTTTTATAACAGCCCCTCCATAGGCTTCTAACAATACATCTATCTTGCAATAGGTATCGTCAGTTATGGGCAGTACATCTTCTCTTAATAACGTGAGATAACTGCCAGTGTCTCTGAAAGAAATTATCTCAGTTAGATGTGATTCGTCAAATCCTACTTTATCTCTCGAAAAGTAAGGACTCATCGCTGAACGAATCTTTTCGTCAGATACACTTTCTGACGCTAGTCATCTATCCTGAGTAACATTATCTAAAACAGTAGGTTCAGAGGTATTGCTAGGATTTTGGTGTCTTTGTTGCTCGGAAGAGGATACGACTTGAGTGGGGGCGCCAGCCGCACGACTGTTTCTCGTATCTCTTTCTAACTTATAGCAATACTCTCTAGTATGTCCTTTTCTGTTACAATAGGTACATTTAACTTTCTTCTTCTCGATACCAGATTTCTGTCTAGCCACAGAGACAGATTCAGGATTGTGAGTTTTCCTGGTAAAGGTACGAGAAGTTACAGTAGCAGGTACATCAGGCCGGCAATGAGCAGCTGATTTAGGTTGCCAACTTCTAGGACAATTTTTAGTTACCTTGTTTCTTTGTGTTTTAGTACGTACAAGTTTGTGAGAAATCTCGTAATTGTCTGCTAATGCTGCAGTTTCCAGAATATCCGAGGTAGTATGATCAATCAGATATTCTTGTATGTCAGCAGACATACAGTTGTTAAACTCTTCGTGTAGTAACAACTGAACAATGCTGTCGTAGTTGTTACACTTAGCAGCTCTACACCATCTCTCCAATGCAACTTTTTTCTCACGAGCAAACTCTACACAAGTTTGATCTTGTCGTCGTTGTAACGTACGAAATGCTCTTTGATAACTTACAGGTAACAAATTATATGTCTCTAGAATAGTTTGTTTGACAGCGTCATAACTAATGTACTTAGCAAAAGGTAGAGCAGCAGTACAAGTTTGAGCTCTTCCTGTCAAAGCTGTATGCAGCAATGTTGCCCAGTGCTTACGTGGCCAGTTCATAGCACGTGCCTGGTTCTCAAACACATCAAAATAGGTGTCTAAGTCACTTTCAAAAAACTTAGGAACCATGGATGCAGCTTTCTGCACATTAAATGTGTCCTGTGATCTATCAGTCTGTTGTCTTAACAGACGAACATTTTCTCTTTGGAAATCTTCTTCGTTCAATTTCCTCTGTGCCTCTATTTGTGCAGTCTGCAACATAATGAGGCGTTCAAACCTCTCAAACTGTTCCTGAGAGATAGGACCAGTGGGTAATGGAGGAGTAGGGAAATTAACATGGTCTGGACGGTCCTTAGGTCGGACACTTGGTCCAGCCGTCTCTAGAGTGTCTAGATCTGGTCTAGGATAAGTAAATACAGGTGTATCATACACTGTACTAGTATTAGGCTGTGTCATACTACCAGCTATACTCTGTACTATAGTGTCAGTGAAGGAAGGAGCGAGCGAGAACTGAGCTACACTAGGCTCAGACACTAGGCTCACTTCTGCTCTAGTTGCTCTTTCTTCTTCATCAAATAGAGTCATACTTCCTAATTGTGACACTAGGCTTTCTGAATCTGAATCATAATCAGACATCTCTGTATGAGCAGGAAACAATATATCTTTAATTAATGCTCTGACAGTTTCTGCGGTGTAATTCCTGTTATACGTCACACCGAGATATTTGGCTACTTGCCAACACGTCTGAAGTTTTAATGTACTTAACTCAGACAAAGTCAGAGTATCAATTAACTGTTTCACTTTGGCATACATCACGAAAATAATTGTACTACGAGAGAGTGATTATGGGAAACTATAATCCTAATAGGAATTTTAGTGTTGGTTGTCTTAGAGCTAGAACTCATAAACAGTATTTCCATCTCCTTGGATCAAGAGACTCAGTCAGGTACATACATCCACCTGGTATGTTGTACAAGACTAAACTCAAAGTCTTCAGATTAGGAAAGTACTCAAAGTGTTTGACCATAGAAGTACTAGTATGTCAAACTGGACAATTTCTCCAACACCTTGGATCAAGAGCATCCCGGACAGGCCCCCATTTGTTACAAAAAACGCGATTCTAAAAGCTTAGAGATCTCCAGTGAATACTAGAAAGGACTGCCCTTCTAGCATCCAGCCTGTTACTGGGTTTTCGTAACAAGTAGTCAGTATCCTTGTCCAATTATCCATTAAAATTCAGTATGGTTCAATAGTGCTTTAGGATTACAACTGGTAGGCTACTAACTAGAGAAATTAAAATTTAATAAATTTATTAAGTAGTAAGTTGTCTAGAGGTATATTATCAAATTAAATTAAATTACAGCAATCAAAATAAAATCAATCTCTCGAGTTCAATATTATTGTGCTGAAAGCACATATCACATTTATAATTCTTAAGTACCGTCAGGTACATTAACATTTAATAAGATATTACAAATATGTACAAGTAAGTGTGTGTATGCGTGTAAGTGCTCTTAAGTAGTTAGCTATGTCTCAAGACTCGAATAAGACTTAAACAAGTGACTGACAAAGTCCTCAAATAAACTAACTTCTTGACCGACTGGCAACCCGAACAGTCTGCTTGAACAACAAAGAATGCTAAGCCCAATAGCAATGCAATATCAAGCGACTGCGACACAGAATCAGGAACAAGGAGATAATATAACGACACTAAGTAGGGACCATCTGCAGATCCTCCACAAAAGTTACAAAACTCCCATAATACTGAATCTATGTTCAGCATAGGAAAAACTGTGACTGTGACAATACACAGGAACCAGTACAAAATTAGGTCAGAAGCTATAGCTAAGGACCTGAGATATTCAGAGTGTCTATGTGACACACAACCTCAGTACAACGTCGAAAATCACTAAGTCTATACAATGTTCTGTGAACAAAGTTCTACAGAACTAACAAGAATAATGAGACAGACAATCTGTCCAACCAGCAAGCGAGTCTCCAGCAGACTGAAAACTTCACGAGAGGTGAGGACACCCCCCCTCGATCACGTGATAGCTACGTGGACAACTGCAGCTCAGAAGCCGGCAGTATAACGAGCGACAAGCGATAATTACAGTAGTTTGACAATCAAGACTAACTGAGCACATTTTATATACATCCTAACAACATAAGTCAAATAACAATATAACAGTCAAATAATAATATTCATACATTTGCGATTTAGCTATTATCGCAAATATAAGCAATATAAAATTATATGAAAAGGTAATATACATTACATATATACATAATAATCATTGTAACCCATTCAGGGGTTGCAACACCCCCCCCAACACGACAGAGGGTCGCACTAGGAGTTGCTTGAATGTCTTTCACATTATTTCTGATTACTCATATCAATATTATATAATATTAATTAGTCTCTCTTGTGCCAAGCACCTCTACAATTTCACAGCGTCCGTCACTAGGATATGCCCCTAGGTACTAGGGCAGTACACAGTATCGTATATCTTCGTACTCGTGGTTATGTACATCAGTGTAGAGACTGGATAGCGCTGACAAGGAGGGCACGTTGAGGCTCGATCATAGTAGAGGAGACTGCATTCCACTCTTAAGTAGTGGTTGTGGAATGCGAGGCAGTATGAACATCTGAGTATGAAACAGCTTAAGGTGTGTAGTGAAGGGGGGGGGTCTGCGGCAGGACAGTGTTGCGTCACGCAGTACCATCTCCCACACGACACTACCCACTCAACACTCAGCTTGTCTCCTCCTCACACAACATTACTGTGAATATATAAATATAATAATTAGACATGACATGAGTATATATAGTTAATATGGGCTGGAGGGATTAAGTTACTTTACTGAATTTGACATAGCAAGTAACAAAAGGTATTTGGGCATAAAATTACGTTAATTTAATGTAACTGATAATTATTAAGGACGAGACAGAGCGTCAGCAATTACATTACAATGACCACTTATGTGTTTTATACTAATAGAATAAGGTTGGATTCTGAGGGCCCACCTCATGATCCTAGCATTTTTACTTTTCATAGTATTTATATAAGTGAGTGGATTGTGGTCAGAAAAAACGTTAATTTTAAATGGGGAAGTGCCCAAATACACGTCAAAATGTTCCAAGGACACCACAAGAGCTAGAGCCTCTTTCTCAATAGTGGCATAATTTTTCTGGTGTCGTTTAAGCTTAGATGAATAGTAACATATAGGATGGAGAATATCAGTGGATGTTGACTGTTGGAGCAGCACAGCACCCACTGCATAACCACTCGCATCTATATGTAAAAAGAAGGGAAGATTGAAATTAGGACTCTTCAACACAGGAGCAGAGGATAGCAAGCGCTTCAACCTTTTGAACGAGTCTGAACAATCTCTAGTCCAGGTGAACTGAACTTTGCTACTAGTAAGCTCAGTGAGAGGAGCTGCAATCTGAGAAAAGTTTGGACAGAACCTGCGATAATATCCTGCCATACCCAGGAATCTCTGTACTCCTTTCCTATCCTGTGGCACTGGAAATTCAGAAATTGCACGAACCTTAGCCTCAATAGGAGCAACCTCACCTTGGCCGATACAAAAGCCTAGATAGGTAATCTTGGCTTGACCAAAACTACATTTAGCTAAGTTAACAGTGAAGTTGTAGTGCGCCAGTCTCTCAAACAATGCTCTGAGACGCGTCAAGTGCTGTTCCCACTCGTCACTGTACACCACTAAGTCGTCAAGGTAGGCTTCTACTCCTTCTAAGTTGTGGGTCAACTCGTTCATTATACGCTGGAATGAAGAAGCCGCGTTACATAGGCCGAAGGGGGTGACGAGGTAGTTAAACAATCCATCTTGAACAGTAAAAGCAGATATTTCTTGAGCACGTTCAGTAAGCGGGACTTGATAATAGCCTCGTAAGAGATCTAAACGGCTGACAAACTGGGCTCCTGACACACGATCAATAAGGTCGTCAATGCGAGGTAGAGGATAACCATCAGGCAAGGTGACAGAGTTCACTTTCCTGTAATCAGTGCACATCCTGAAACTACCGTCAGGTTTAGGCACTAAAATACAGGGAGATGCCCATGGACTTTTACTGCGCTCAATAAGTCCGTGAGATAACAGAAAATCAACCTCTTCTCTCAATGCTTTATGCTTTGTTGGACTCATCCTATATGGTGATTGCTTAATGGGTGATGCTCCCTGTACATCAACGTCATGTACACCCAGAGTACAACGTTTAGGAACATCACCGAACAATTCAGGGAAATTCAAAATCATGTTTTTAATATCACCAGCTTTATCAATCCCAAGGTTACTAAGAAAATCGTCTAGTGACTGTAGAGTCACTGAATTTTCTAAACGAACCTCTATACCTCTAGAGATGTCAGGTAGACTGACGTTTTCTTCCTCTGTCCTAGGAAGAATAGAAGTAGTAGGTAGAGGACTAGCGTAGTATGCCTTAAGCTGGTTAACATGGTACACATGATTAGATTTCTTTTTCCCAGGCGTACGTACCAAATAATTTACGTCGCTAAGCTTTTTCACTACTTCCAGGGGACCATCATACCTGGCTTGTAGAGCATGACCTGGTACTAATTTCCGAGCCATCACCTTATCTCCTGCTTTAAAAGAACGAGAGACAGCACGCTTGTCATAATGTTGCTTCATTCTAGCTTGGGCTGAAACTAGGTTTTTCGAAGCTAGCTCTCTAGCGGCTGTCAAATGTTGCTGCATTAATGAAGGTGAAGTACTCAATGATGGATTTGATTTTCCTGTCCACACGTCTTTTAACACTGCGAGAGGACCACGCACTTGGTGTCCGAATATTAATTCAAACGGACTAAATCCGAGACTTTCTTGCTCACTTTCTCTCATAGCGAACAGAAGAAAAGGTATACCCTCATCCCAGTCTCTAGAAAAATGCTCACAATAAGCTCTCATCATAGACTTCAATGTCTGATGAAATCTCTCTAGAGCACCTTGTGACTGTGGATGATAACTGGTTGAAAGTACAGACTTTATTCCTAGGTGGGATAATGCTTCTCGAAAGATCTTAGAAGTGAAGTTAGATCCCTGATCTGATTGTATCTCTCGTGGCAATCCAACCTGGGAGAAAAATTTCATCAGCGCTCTCACAATAGCACGAGCATTAATTTTTCTCATAGGAATAGCTTCGGGATAGCGTGTTGCAGCGTCCATAATAGTAAATAAGTATTGGTTTCCTAGTTTGGTTCTAGGCAAAGGACCAACACAATCAATAATAAGACGTGAGAATGGTTCACCATGCACGGTGATAGGAATGAGAGGCGCAGGTGGAGGTGTGTGCGCTGGCTTGCCTGTCACTTGACACACGTGGCAACGTCGCACATGATCAGCTACTGTTTCCTTCATCTTTGGCCAAGTAAAATGTTTTGCCAGTTTACCGAGTGTCTTCTTGACACCCAAATGTCCTCCTATGGGACTATTGTGAGCAAAATCAATGGCTTGTTCACGAAATGTAACTGGTAACACAACGAGATGCTTGACTGTGGTGGAAACACTATCAGCTGACAACTTACATGTATTTTTCTCCATCAGTACACCGTTACTATAATAGTAACAATTATCGAGATCCTTTGCTTCACTCTCAGTAACTGCTATATCTCTCAGTCTTTCCAGTGACTGATCAACAAACTGATCCTTGATTAAATCATCATGAGTTAGAAATTTAACGTCAGTTGTGTCCTGACTAGGTTGATGACCGGGGGGAGTCAGTGTTAATGATCCTGGGCGCAGAGCGTCACTAAACAACATATTCAACCCCAAATCATTGTCATCCACTAACTCAACAGGAGACAAGGATGGTTGTTGAATCTTTGACATAGCTCTAGTAATTGCGCTGAGAGGAAATAAAATAGGTTTCTCTCTACAAGCTTCAATGGCATAATTATCATCAGTGTTATTATCAATCACAAGTGGTTCTTTACATATACCAGCATGAAGGATATCGTTCCCTATCAACAAGTCCACTGACCTGATGGGAAATACACCACTGGATATACCCACTGAAATATAACCAGTATAATAGCTTGTTTCAATATAAACTTTGTGCAGAGGCACTTTTATAACAGCCCCTCCATAGGCTTCTAACAATACATCTATCTTGCAATAGGTATCGTCAGTTATGGGCAGTACATCTTCTCTTAATAACGTGAGATAACTGCCAGTGTCTCTGAAAGAAATTATCTCAGTTAGATGTGATTCGTCAAATCCTACTTTATCTCTCGAAAAGTAAGGACTCATCGCTGAACGAATCTTTTCGTCAGATACACTTTCTGACGCTAGTCATCTATCCTGAGTAACATTATCTAAAACAGTAGGATAAGAGGAATTGCTAGGATTTTGGTGTCTTTGTTGCTCGGAAGAGGATACGACTTGAGTGGGGGCGCCAGCCGCACGACTGTTTCTCGTATCTCTTTCTAACTTATAGCAATACTCTCTAGTATGTCCTTTTCTGTTACAATAGGTACATTTAACTTTCTTCTTCTCGATATCAGATTTCTGTCTAGCCACAGAGACAGATTCAGGATTGTGAGTTTTCCTGGTAAAGGTACGAGAAGTTACAGTAGCAGGTACATCAGGCCGGCAATGAGCAGCTGATTTAGGTTGCCAACTTCTAGGACAATTTTTAGTTACCTTGTTTCTTTGTGTTTTAGTACGTACAAGTTTGTGAGAAATCTCGTAATTGTCTGCTAATGCTGCAGTTTCCAGAATATCTGAGGTAGTATGATCGATCAGATATTCTTGTATGTCAGCAGACATACAGTTGTTAAACTCTTCATGTAGTAACAACTGAACAAGGCTGTCGTAGTTGTTACATTTAGCAGCTCTAGACCATCTCTCAAATGCAACTTTTTTCTCACGAGCAAACTCTACACAAGTTTGATCTTGTCGTCGTTGTAACGTACGAAATGCTCTTTGATAACTTACAGGTAACAAGTTATATGTCTCTAGAATAGTTTGTTTGACAGCGTCATAACTAATGTACTTAGCAAATGGCAAAGCTGCAGTACAGGTTTGAGCTTTTCCCGTCAAAGCAGTATGCAGCAATGTTGCCCAGTGCTTACGTGGCCAGTTCATAGCACGTGCCTGGTTCTCAAACACATCAAAATATGTGTCTAAGTCACTTTCAAAAAACTTAGGAACCATGGATGCAGCTTTCTGCACATTAAATGTGTCCTGTGATCTATCAGTCTGTTGTCTTCCCAGACGAACATTTTCTCTTTGGAAATCTTCTTCGTTCAATTTCCTCTGTGCCTCTATTTGTGCAGTCTGCAACATAAGGAGGCGTTCAAACCTCTCAAACTGTTCCTGAGAGATAGGACCAGTAGGTAATGGAGGAGTAGGGAAATTAACATGGTCTGGACGGTCCTTAGGTCGGACACTTGGTCCAGCCGTCTCTAGAGTGTCTAGATCTGGTCTAGGATAAGTAGATACAGGTGTAGTATACACTGTACTAGTATTAGGCTGTGTCATACTACCAGCTATACTCTGTACTATAGTGTCAGTGAAGGAAGGAGCGAGCGAGAACTGAGCTACACTAGGCTCAGACACGAGGCTCACTTCTGCTCTAGTTGCTCTTTCTTCAACTTCAAATAGAGTCATACTTCCTAATTGTGACACTAGGCTTTCTGAATCTGAATCATAATCAGACATCTCTGTATGAGCAGGAAACAATATATCTTTAATTAATGCTCTGACAGTTTCAGCTGTGTAATTCCTGTTATACGTCACACCGAGATACTTGGCTACTTGCCAACACGTCTGAAGTTTTAATGTACTTAACTCAGACAAAGTCAGAGTATCAATTAACTGTTTCACTTTGGCATACATCACGAAAATAATTGTACTACGAGAGAGTGATTATGGGAAACTATAATCCTAATAGGAATTTTAGTGTTGGTTGTCTTAGAGCTAGAACTCATAAACAGTATTTCCATCTCCTTGGATCAAGAGACTCAGTCAGGTACATACATCCACCTGGTATGTTGTACAAGACTAAACTCAAAGTCTTCAGATTAGGAAAGTACTCAAAGTGTTTGATCATAGAAGTACTAGTATGTCAAACTGGACAATTTCTCCAACACCTTGGATCAAGAGCATCCCGGACAGTTTCTCCAACACCTTGGATCAAGAGCATCCCGGACAGGCCCCCATTTGTTACAAAAAACGCGATTCTAAAAGCTTAGAGATCTCCAGTGAATACTAGAAAGGACTGCCCTTCTAGCATCCAGCCTGTTACTGGGTTTTCGTAACAAGTAGTCAGTATCCTTGTCCAATTATCCATTAAAATTCAGTATGGTTCAATAGTGCTTTAGGATTACAACTGGTAGGCTACTAACTAGAGAAATTAAAATTTAATAAATTTATTAAGTCTATAAGTTGTCTAGAGGTATATTATCAAATTAAATTAATTACAGCAATCAAAATAAAATCAATCTCTCGAGTTCAATATTATTGTGCTGAAAGCACATATCACATTTATAATTCTTAAGTACCGTCAGGTACATTAACATTTAATAAGATATTACAAATATGTACAAGTAAGTGTGTGTATGCGTGTAAGTGCTCTTAAGTAGTTAGCTATGTCTCAAGACTCGAATAAGACTTAAACAAGTGACTGACAAAGTCCTCAAATAAACTAACTTCTTGACCGACTGGCAACCCGAACAGTCTGCTTGAACAACAAAGAATGCTAAGCCCAATAGCAATGCAATATCAAGCGACTGCGACACAGAATCAGGAACTGGGAAATAATATAACGACACTAAGTAGGGACCATCAGCAGATCCTCCACAAAAGTTACAAAACTCCCATAATACTGAATCTATGTTCAGCATAGGAAAAACTGTGACTGTGACAATACACAGGAACCAGTACAAAATTAGGTCAGAAGCTATAGCTAAGGACCTGAGATGTTCAGAGTGTCTATGTGACACACAACCTCAGTACAACGTCGAAAATCACTAAGTCTATACAATGTTCTGTGAACAAAGTTCTACAGAACTAACAAGAATAATGAGACAGACAATCTGTCCAACCACCAAGCGAGTCTCCAGCAGACTGACTACTTCACGAGAGGTGAGGACACCCCCCCTCGATCACGTGATAGCTACGTGGACAACTGCAGCTCAGAAGCCGGCAGTATAACGAGCGACAAGCGATAATTACAGTAGTTTGACAATCAAGACTAACTGAGCACATTTTATATACATCCTAACAACATAAGCTAAATAACAATATAACAGTCAAATAATAATATAAAGCAATATATTTACGATTTAGCTATTATCGCAAATATAAGCAATATAAAATTATATGAAAAGGTAATATACATTATATATACATAATAATCATTGTAACCCATTCAGGGGTTGCAACATAGCTCATGCTACACGCCAAGGTATTGTCCAGTGTGGGTAGATTGGTAAAGCACTGCGTACCTTGTCCTAAGGTTCGTAGGTTTGAGTCTCCTTCAGCCAGAGATCAGTGTTTGTGTATATTTCGCCTGCTCTCGCGAATTCCTTGCATTGTTCAAATCTCTAGTAAGGCTGATGCATGCAGGGGATGAGATGAAAAGCTGTAAGCCTTCTCCCTGAAAGCTGGCTGCCTTGGATCAAATGTGTAGCTCATGCTACACGCCAAGGTATTGTCCAGTGTGGGTAGATTGGTAAAGCACTGCGTACCTTGTCCTAAGGTTCGTAGGTTCGAGTCTCCTTCAGCCAGAGATCAGTGTTTGTGTATATTTCGCATGCTCTCGCGAATTCCTTGCATTGTTCAAATCTCTAGTAAGGCTGATGCATGCAGGGGATGAGATGAAAAGCTGTAAGCCTTCTCCCTGAAAGCTGGCTGCCTTGGATCAAACGTGTAGCTCAAGCTACACGCCAAGGTATTGTCCAGTGTGGGTAGATTGGTAAAGCACTGCGTACCTTGTCCTAAGGTTCGTAGGTTCGAGTCTCCTTCAGCCAGAGATCAGTGTTTGTGTATATTTCGCCTGCTCTCGCGAATTCCTTGCATTGTTCAAATCTCTAGTAAGGTTGATGCATGCAGGGGATGAGATGAAAAGCTGTAAGCCTTCTCCCTGAAAGCTGGCTGCCTTGGATCAAACGTGTAGCGCAAGCTACACGCCAAGGTATTGTCCAGTGTGGGTAGATTGGTAAAGCACTGCGTACCTTGTCCTAAGGTTCGTAGGTTCGAGTCTCCTTCAGCCAGAGATCAGGGTTTATATATATATATATATATATATATATATATATATATATATATATATATATATATATATATATGTATGTGTGTGTGTGTGTGTATTATATATATAGCTCTGTGTTCAGGGCATTGTTTAAAAGTCATGCATCTCTCTGAGGAAGGGGAGAATAAAAAGAGTATATGGGGGAGGGGAAGAAGTGCTCCCCCCCATCACTTGGGCGTAGGAAAGGGAGGCAGAGGGGAAAGAAGGGGAAGCCGAGTGTGAGTAAATGATGCTGGTTTGAAGTGAAGAGAGGAAGGGCGGTGGAGAGGGCATGCCTGGGTGAGGGGAGGGAGGGGTTGTCATGGCAACAGAGAGGCCTCATGCCGCTGAGGGAGATAATTACCCAATATCTCTCCTCGGTAGGGAGAGAGAGAGAGAGAGAGAGAGAGAGAGAGAGAGAGAGTGAGGCCCTGGCAGAGCTGAAGAAGGAGATATACGGACAGGTATGTGTATCTGTGTATATACATAGATACTCACCTTTCTATACTCGTTACAGTTGCAGGGGTCGATACTGAGAGATATAAACATTTAAGCGTATATCTTTGCGTAGCTTCTCTCTCTACAGTGCGTACTGCTAACATGCGTAGTCATGCGTACTGCTGACATGCGTAGTCATGCGTACTGCTGACATGCGTAGTCATGCGTACTGCTGACATGCGTAGTCATGCGTACTGCTGACATGCGTAGTCATGCGTACTGCTGACATGCGTAGTCATGCGTACTGCTGACATGCGTAGTCATGCGTACTGCTGACATGCGTAGTCATGCGTACTGCTGACATGCGTAGTCATGCGTACTGCTGACATGCGTAGTCATGCGTACTGCTGACATGCGTAGTCATGCGTACTGCTGACATGCGTAGTCATGCGTACTGCTGACATGCGTAGTCATGCGTATTGCTGACATGCGTAGTCATGCGTACTGCTGACATGCGTAGTCATGCGTACTGCTGACATGCGTAGTCATGCGCACTGCTGTCAAGCAATGAATCTTTGAAATTAAGACACATGTGCAACATCTGGGTATCTTTATTGTAGATGTTTCGCCATCCAGTGGCTTTATCAATACAAATTCTAGGACATAACTTGAAGACAGTGAATATGCCCTCGTCTGCTACACCTGACGTTACTATATAAGCGCCAGGATCCTTTCTTCTGTTTCAGAATCTCCACGACTATGGTGCTCTTTGCACCTACTCCTAGGTTGAGGGACTGATTACCTCATTTTCTGTACATAGTTCTACTGTCTTCAAGTTATGTCCTAGAATTTGTATTGATAAAGCCACTGGATGGCGAAACGTCTACAATAAAGATACCCAGATGTTGCACATGTGTCTTAATCTCATTTTGTCGGTATTGTATACCATTCGTACACAATGAATCTTTGCTTCTTGCCTGTGTTCGTTTCGTCAGAGGTGAAAGCCTGGCTCAAGAGCTGTATGTTATCTGCAAGACAACCAGAAACAGATACAAAAGGAGAGTCAGTGTTTCGTGTTCCTGAGTCTTCAAAGATAAAGAGATTCAGGTAGACTCCAGGTAGGTAGGTCCCTCAGCCTGAGGTAATCAATCCCTCAGCCTGAGGTAATCAGTCCCTCAGCCTGAGGTAATCAGTCCCTCAGCCTGAGGTAATCAATCCCTCAGCCTGAGGTAATCAATCCCTCAGCCTGAGGTAATCAATCCCTCAGCCTAAGGTAATCAGTCCCTCAGCCTGAGGTAATCAGTTCCTCAGCCTGAGGTAATCAATCCCTCAGCCTGAGGTAATCAATCCCTCAGCCTAAGGTAATCAGTCCCTCAGCCTGAGGTAATCAGTCCCTCAGCCTGAGGTAATCAATCCCTCAGCCTGAGGTAATCAATCCCTCAGCCTAAGGTAATCAGTCCCTCAGCCTGAGGTAATCAGACTGAGGGACTGATTATCTCAAACTCCTCCTCTCCTTACCCTTCTACTTTGTATGGGACTGATGAAGCCACTGTGTAGCGAAACGTTTCCTCAGTAAACACTCCCATATGTTGCATAAGTGTCTCAACTTGTCGGCTTTCAGACCATTTATCACAGG
This sequence comes from Cherax quadricarinatus, assembly GCF_038502225.1. Taxonomy (NCBI): domain Eukaryota; kingdom Metazoa; phylum Arthropoda; class Malacostraca; order Decapoda; family Parastacidae; genus Cherax; species Cherax quadricarinatus. The sequence continues at coordinate 763 of NW_027195962.1, read as the reverse complement.
TACAACAGACGGCGCACCATGGATGACAGGTTGTCATCCTGGTGTGTTTACGGTGCACTGTGTAATCCACAGACAACATCCAGTTGCAAAAATCCTAGATGGTGGACGTCACACATCATTAAGGGGCACGTTAGTTTCCCTGTCTCCTAATAACACGTTCATCTTCCCCTTATAATCTACCTTGCCCATAAATACTGTTTAGTAAGGTGAAGTCTAGGATCTTCCTTTAATTCATGGTATAACTTAACAAATCCTTGAGGACAATTGTGTTGTGGAGGTCTGAGCTAAGCTCACACGACATCTGCAACACAATTGTCCTCAAGGATTTGTTAAGTTATACCATAAATTGAAGAAGGATCCCAGACTTCACCTTACGGAAGCAGACAGAGTAAATGCGATAGTAATTATAAACAAGGTAGATTATAGGGGACAAATAAACATAATATTAGGAGACAGGGGAACTCAGGTGCCTCTTAAACAGTGCCATCTCAGTCGTAAATAAACATTAACGCTGATGTTCTCTAATTCCACACTGTTTCGACACCTCTGAGCTGAAGATTTTGAACGCTTGGTGTTACCTACCTGTAGTTAGATGATTGTCAAACGTAAACTTCCCGGAACGTTCCTGTTTAGTAAGTTTATTCGGGTATACAAAAATACATAGATTATCATACATAGCATATGTGGAGAGAACTTGGGATAACCCAAAAAAGTCAGACAAAGTGACATACTTCACTTAACAGTTGCTAAATTCTTCCAAGAC